>NC_057807.1:474623148-474657268 GCF_018294505.1 Triticum aestivum | reverse complement strand
GGGGTGGATGAATAGGACCCTGTGGTGTTGCCTCTGGATGAACAGGACCCCGATCGATCGAGCCGGTTGGGGCTGGATGAACAGGACCCCGTGGAGGGCTGGATGAATAGGACGACCCCGTGGAGGGCTGGATGAATAGTAGATGGTGGAGGGGTGGATGAACAATAGCCCATGGAGGGCTGGTGGAACAGGAGCCCGAGGAGAGGGGTGGTTGAAGAGTAGCCGGTGAAGTAGTGTGCGGTGGAGGCTGGACGAACAGGAGCCCGTGGATGAACAGTCGCAGGTGGAGGCTGGTGGAGGTCGACGGTGGATGAATAGTAGCCCGTGGAGGATGGAGAAGGTCGACGGTGGAGATAAACAGTCTCCCGTGGAGCCCTGTTTTGCGGTACGCCACACCCCTCCTGATGAATAGGACCCCCGTTTCGACCATAGCGCTCCAACACAAGTCCGTTTCCTCCGTTTTGAGGTACGCCACACCCCTCCCGATCAACAGGACCCCGTTTCAAACATAGGAGGTCCAACGCAAGTCCGTATCCTCCATTTTGCGGTACAGCAGACCCCTCCCCATGAACAAGATCCCGTTTCGAACGTGGTCGGTCGAACACAAGGCCGTTTCCTCCGTTCTGCGGTACGCCAGGTCTCGTTTCCATCGCTTGTTCCATCCAAGCCGATTGGCTCCCACGCGTTCCGTTGCCTCCCGATGAACACGATTCATTCCATTGCCCGCCGATGAACACGACCCATTCCGTTGCCTCCCCATGAACACGACGACACGCAGTTTCTCCGTTCTGACCCAGCCATGTACACGAGCCCTTGCTGTACGTATGCGCGAGTAGGCATTCGAGACCCCGCCCGTATGTACGTACGTGGCCATATTTTCTTTCTTGCACACTGGCCGATGTACGTACGTGTACATGCTACGTGCGCGCCTCTACTACAACACGTGTGCGCCTCTACTATGACACGTGCGCGCCTCTACATCGACCAGTATGTACGTACACGTTCGCGACCAGAATGACAATGCTACGTACGCTTCGACCAGGTGGGTCCCGACTGTCAGGCACTTCCTTGCGCGTGAAGATGTCGATGGTGGGTCCCAGCAGTCAGGGGGGCGAATCGTTTTTTTGCCTGGTCGCACTTCCTTGCGTGCTAAGATGTAGCTGGTGGGTCCCAGCAGTCAGGGGGGAAACGTTTTTTCGTGAAATACAGTGGCCTGTCCGGTGGGTGTCAGGTGGAGGAATAGTTATTTTGCGCATAATAAGGAGGCACTTCCTTGTGGCCGCCGTGGACCCAGCTGTCAGCCTCTCCATGTATAGTACTCTTCCGATGGAAGTCGGCCGTTGACCAGATTGACCATGCTGCATAGAGCGCACCACAGTGGTGGACGGCGGCGAGGCCTAGGAAGGGGACGACGTGGAGCCAGGGAAGACGCGGCAGTGGATGCCCATGCGGAGAGGAGTACGAGGGTTCACTGGTTCGGCTGCGTGTGAGGCTACCGGCGCCGCAGAATAACAGGGGGTGTGGATGAGTAGAGGGATAGCCTGGCCAGCGGTAGGAGTAGTAGGGGGGTAAGGCCTCCGCGGCATCACAGCCAGCCACGGGAGGCAGGAGCATGCGGCACATACGGCGTTGGTTTGGGGGGCTGGAGCAACAAGACCAGAGGTTGAATAAGCACTACGGCCGTTGGATGGACATCGTACGATCACTAGAGCTAGAATTGTTCATATTGACTAAGTTGACAAAGCCCTCCGTCCCAGTCAACTTAGTAGGCCCACAAGTCAGCCACCCACTAAGGTGGGTCACAGCTAGCAGGGGGACTATTCTTTTTTTATACGTAATAAGGAGGCACTTCCTTGCGTCCGAAGATAGTTGGTGGGTCCGACCTATCAGCGGGGCGCAAGTTTTTTTCGTGAAATACAGATGCCCTTCCGATGGGTCCCAGATGTCAGGTGGAGGAATCATTATTTTGCGCGTAATAAGGAGGCATTCCCTTGTGCACGACCGTGGACCTAGCTGTCGGCCTCTCCACGCACAGTCTACTTGCGATGTAGTCGTTTGTTAACCATGTTGACCACGCCGCGCCGAGCGCATCCAAGGTGGTGGACAACGGTGAGGCATCAGGCAGCAATGAGCCGGAGATGGGAAGACGTGGGAGTAGAGTCGCAGTCGGAGAGGTGTACGAGGGTTAACTGGTTCTGGTGCGGTGTGGTTCGGCAGTCGGTGGAGAAGAATAGGAGGTGGTGGAGGGATGGAGGGATGGCCTGGACAATGGTGGAGTAGCGCCTCATAGCGAAGCGTGCTAAGCAGAGCTGCTAGCAGCAGGAGGTGGTCCCGGTGGCGCTGGAGGAAGAAGATGAGAGATTGAAGATGGATGCCGGTCGTTGGATGTAAATCGAACGGCTAACGATGTCAGAATCATTTGTTGACTAAGTTGACAATGACCTGCGTTGGCCTCGACCTATTGGCCCACATTTCAGCCTCCAAAAATGTGGCAGGTATTCAACCCATTTTTTCAGAATTTACAGTCTTTTTTTGTGGGGTAGAATTTATAGTCAATTTGATATTTTTTTGAGTTACAGTCCATTAGCTCGGCTGGGTGAACAAATAATGTAGCATCCATGCGGCCCATTTATTTTTTTCCTAAAAAATTACAGGCCATTTGCACTTTCTCGAAATACATGATTTTGCTGGGCTGATTCTAATTATAATGTTTGGTTGGGCCAGCAATGTTATCAAAAAATAAACAGGGGCTCAACATTTTGTTATAAATATATTTAAATAATAAGTGATTTATTATTACATTCGTCCTTAAATCTTACCAACCTTTTGTACACAATCACTAGGATTTTCGTGCCAAAACAATCCAGGATTTTATTGTTAAGAAATTTATTTTATAAGTTAATAACATGTGGGATATTGTTTTCTTACATATGTAAGTATCTGTTAAATATATGATGACAATAAAAATAATATATAATAACATATAAAATAATTTAAATATATATAATATAGTTAGAAGGGAAACATAAGTTGGACATGGCGTTCCTATTCTTATATAGAAAAATAGAACAGACCTCTGCGTTTTCTTCAAAAAAATACATAAATTGGCTGCCGATGTTTCAGGAAAAATAAAACCTTGGATGGGAGGTCCATAGGCCAGTCGATACATGACGACCCTCAAGAAAATACAAACAGGCCTATGGACCTCCCATCCGAGGTCGTGGGCTGCGCATGTTAAAAAAAAGAAAGCCTAGACGGGGCAGACCAAAACCCAGCCGATACTTGCTGCCCCAGTGATAATAAACGATACCTGCCTGCTCCCCGGCTTCGTTGTGAATTTATCTCCTATAGTAACTACGTTGAAGAACCTAAAAAAATATAACTATGTTGACAAACCTGTGGGCCCCAATGTCAGAATAGCATTAGGAGGAAGTATTTTTTTTGATGAGGCACTTGCTTGCATATGGCCATAGACCTGGTGGGTCCTGACTATCCGCCTCTCCATGTACAGTCCTCTCCAGATTCCTCTCGTTTGTTCAGCATGTTCACAACGGCAGACAACGGCATCGCAGCGAGCGCACAAAGGCACGGGAGGGGATCCGACCACCTGAGGAAGTGCCTTATTATAAACGAAACTACTGAACTAGCCTATTGGCCAAGTGACACTACCCAACAGTTGTTCCGCCCGGGTTTGATTCCACCTGTGCAGGAAAAATATCTCCAAACTTTTTGCCTCTGCCTTTATTGACATGTGGGTCCCCATTGTCATCTACGCACACCATGTCCAACACTTGCCAAAACTTCGTCCCTCGTTTTATCTGTGTTTCGCACACTCAACATTGTGTGGGCATTTTGAAAATAGCATATCTTTTTGATTGTGCATCATATGAAGATGTGCTATGCATGAATGTTGATCAGCATGATGTTAACTGGCTAGTAGTTCCATTTTCGACCATGAATAAAACTTCCAATATGATGTTAACCATGTTTGAAAAGGCCGTATTAATATAAATGATCTGCCTCTAAAAGTTGCAGTTTCTTATCTGAATCTGAACTTGCAGTTTCTTATCTGAAACTGAAACTTGCAGTTTCTTCTCTGAGAATCACATTGTCTGCACTTTTATACTCCTATGAAACTACATTTTTTAAGTGCTAAAAATAGATCTCTAAAATTCATAAAACACTTCATATGCTCAATACTGAAAATCTGCAATTCAAAAGACATTCATATCTGAAAGTACTCTCAAAATACACAACACAAAACACAATTCACAACCTGCAAATACTGACAACCCTAAGCTCCTCCTGATAATTCATAACCTTCCCGACTATTGGAATGGGGGGGGCAGTCCCCTCCTATCCCTCGGCGGCAGACAGCCGCCCCATGAGACAATGTGAATGGCGAGGCAGAGGATGGCCGGGAAGCGTCGTCGGGCCAACTGCTATTCTCCTCTTGCAGTTCGGTTCGGTCGACGAAGACTCCATCGGCTCGCTTTGGCACGACACCCTCACAAACGGCACCCTGTAGATGCTCGATCCTTCAATCTCAGGTGGATGCTCCATCCGGGATTGATACTCCCACCACCGCTCCCTCACGATCGGATTCGGTGAATCTGTTTGCTCCATGGCCCAGAGGAGCAGCTCTATGTACTCCCGCACGACTCCCTCCGGGAGTATCACCTCCTTTTCGCTCTATTGCAGATATTTGGCCATGGATGTCGCCTTCGCCGCTAGTTGGTCCTTGTTGTCAAACCAAGAATGTATCTCCAACATCCTAGCTAGCTTCACAGGGTCGCCGTCCGCGATCCTCACGTATCATTTGTACTCCTCCATCGATCTACTTCTCCACAACACCTTCACTCGATGGCGGTGGTTTTTGAATGGAAGTGGAGAGGAGCAGCGCTGGTTTTGGATTAGAATGGGAGAGGAGCGATGCTGGTTTTGGATTGAACAAGAGAGGAGGCGCGGTGGTTTTGAAATGGAAGAGGAGAGGAGTGGCGCTAGATTTAGATTGGAATAGGAGAGGAGCAGCGGTGGTTTAAGAGGAGAAGAGCGGAAGAGTGGCGCTGGTCTTGGAAGTATTTTTTTGTTTTGCATATTTTGGGTCAAAGTTTGACGACGTACTGTATTTGACAAGCAAAATGTGAATGCATGTCACCAAAAATTGTATTGTTTGGTTCGTATCTGAATGTACTTTCAAATTATATTATTTTTGCAATGTATAACATATATTTTATTTGCGAAAATCATGGTCAATTATGACCCAAAATAAAATGGAGACTAGTTAATGTGGGGTCGCTTTCTTAATTGAAGGGTAAATTGATTTTGATTTTGATCCAGTCACAGCGCGCCGGCCCTCTCGTCCAATCCTAAATCGCTGCACACGCTCCTCTCCCTCTTCTCCATTGCAAAACCACCTCGTCTCCTCTCCATCATCTCCATTCCCAAACCACCATCTCGCCTCTCCCTCTTCTCCAATGCAAAACCACCTCCTCTCATCTCGACCATCTCCATTCCAAAACCACCATCTCGCCTCTCCCTATTCTCTATTGCAAGACCACCGTCTCTCCTCCCATCTTTGAAAGCTAGCACTGGACCACTCATAAGGACATCTATGGAGAGGATGCAGTAGCGAATCAGGCACATCGCCGGCAGTGACCAGGCAAAGTTAGCCAGGCTGAAGGAGATCCTTACTTGGTTTGACAATGAGTGGGAGATTTCGAGGACGGTGAGGGCCATGTGGCAATGTATGAGAAAGAGCGAGACGGTGGCGATGAGGGCGGCGATGTACATGTACTCCTCGGCAGCAGTCACGCCGCAGTCCTCCGAGTTCATCGAGTATCTCCTCTGGGTGATGGAGCAGACAGATTAGCCCGAGGCGACAGTCAGGCGGAGGTGGTGGGCATACAGGTCGAAGGTCGAGCACCCTGAGGATAACGAATCGATCGAGTATGGTGTGCCGTTCGTGAGGTTGCAGAGCCAACCGAAGCCACATGAGTATTCGTTCTCCCACCGCAAGATGAGGACGGATGGCACGACATTGCTTCACCGCCGTTCTCCACGGTTCCCTCGACGCTCGCCTCATTTCAACGGTGGCGGTAGGGTTTAAGGTAAGCTTCGCACTAACCTAATCTTCCACCTGCTCATGCTTACAATCAGTATGACAGCTAATGAAAATCATGCTTACAATCAGTCTCCGAGTACTACGCCAATCACCCAAAAATAGCTCTGGACCTTTGGGTCAAAGTTGTGACACAGTGTGCAAATAAAGAAAAATAGATTGATGCTTCTTTCAGAAAAGAGTACTCCCTAGAAAACTGCCAATATAAGCTACTAGTATTTGGTTAGAGGCTTTGTTGCCGAGAAATATCCGTCCACAGAGAGTGCGACACATCCCACTGGTGGTGGTGGATGCCAATGCGTGCATGGAGCATGGTTGGTGTCAGTAATTTTTACTTGGCACACCTGGCACTATGCATATATGCCGGTTCCATACGTACAGTTGTGCAGTTCCACCAAAATGTAACTGAATAACCCTGTTTGCACTGATAATGAAAAAGCGTGATTACATTATAGTGGCACTAGTTGATGAAACACACAAAATAAATAGAAGAAAATGTTGCGATAGTATCATAGTATGCCATGCTGCGAGGGCGAGATGGGCCCTGCGACGCCTCATACGGTACGCCTCATACTGGAAATCGTCCCAAGTCTCCTAGATACACCTTTTGCCAGTGATGAACATTAGTGTATAGCGGTAGTACAAGGAGGCTCCTTGAGACAATCAAATCTCTATTTTTGTGCAGATCAACTAAAATTAAGCACCCCAGTTTGCAGAAACGCTTAAACATTAACAATAGGTCGAGCAGGTGATGAAACATACATTAAAAAAGAGAAGCACTTTCTTTATCTACATTGGAAATGAAATGATAGAGAGGACACTCGCTCTATTTCAACTGTATTATCACTTCATTTTATCATTGACACTAGGGTCGAGCAGGTGGGAAACGAGGTGTACCGTGTGTCACAAGGATGGAGGACGGGGGTGCATAGACTGGGATGCTGAAGCTGGCTCTTTCAGTCACCAACATGGATGATTCTATTCATGGGACCTTTTGGTGCAGTTCAGCTAAAACGAAGCAATGTCCCATGAGCTAGCAGCTTCTTCTTAATTTTTTAAGAAAAGAGCTCCAGCCCCTGTTCCATTTCCATCAGAAAACGAAACCCACAAAGCTTCTTCTTCATTAGTTGCAAAAAATTAGAGCAACATCAAGGTTGGTTGTGAAGCTCCTGGAATGTTCAACTATAATTTGGATATCATTTGTGCAGTTCAGCTAAGATCGAGCGTGAAATGTATATCTCTGTTTGCAAAAAAAGGTGGAAAGGAGGGTGACTAACAAGTGATGAAACATGCATCAAATGAAAAGAAGCATGTTCCTTATCTGAATGGCAATCCTACAAGGACAGTAGCAATTTCTAAAGAAGAAGCATTGCTAGATATTACTGTGGGCATTAGGATTAAATATGACAACCGTTAAATACGACATTACTTTAATGGTGCCATTACTTCATTTTACCAGCAACATTACATTAACAGCTGCTACAGAGTCGGTATTTGGGCACGGGAGAGTAGGCGGACCATGACAGTTGCGTTTCTAACAAAAAGAAGCAACTTATCTTAATCGGAAATTTAGCAGGACATGTAAAAAGGTGCCATTTATTCATATTACTGGAGGCATTACATTGAAAACAACATTGGATTAACGTGTCCTTACTTTTAACAGTGTGACTGCTACATTTTACCAGTGGCATTACATAAGAATGGTTCGGGGCAACAAACATCAGAACATGATATCTAGGTTGGTCCCATTTTTGTTTTGTATAGCCTCTTGTACAGTGTGAGGCTAGCAAATCTAGTGCTGGACTTACTCTGTTGACTTGTCCTCCAGTCCCCACTTTCTTTCCTTTTTCAACCAATAGATCGGGTTTGTATTGAGTTTGTACTGCGTTTCCCTTTATTTCCCTATTGGACCTAGAGACCAGTTGGATAGCCAGTCTCTGCTACTTTTTGCCCCCATTATTTCCTCTTTCGACCAAGTCCTAGATTCAGGTAACAAATCTTCCCCCACCCCACCCCCTTTCTTCCTTGTTTGAAATAAGTAGTAATAGATTTGAGTGCATGAACTAGTTTTACCTCTTAACTATAAAAATTTAGGTGGTTTTCAAACAGCCGATCGATCCTATCTATGAGGGGGGCTGAGAAATAGTAAAAGATACAAATGTAGCAACGTCAGGAGCTCGGGAAGTAGAGCAAGGCCAGTTTCGAAGGAATTTATACCTGAGGGTCGCCGAGATGTCATTAGGTGGGCGGCGGGAGGCCAGATCTGCCCACACTACGACAACAAGGAAGAAGGGGTCGGAGGCCCTCCCTCGCCAGCGGTGTTTGGGAGAGAACGGCAAGGCACGCTAATCGGGATGCGCCAGCAGTGGGTAAGAGCCATTGCCAAGGATGTTGGCGTGAACGTTGCACCTTCTCACCATCCTCGGCGGAGAGGATCCAGTTGGATCTGTGACCAGCGTCGAGCAGAGAGAGAGAGTGTGGCCACCGCTGTCGTGTTTAGATCTGGAGAGGACGAGACAGTCTGAAGAGAGCAACACTAGAAAGCAAGCGCGGAGGCTCCTGCCTATATAGTGGAGTACTAGTATTCTTTTGTCTACCAGAGCCGGCTTGACCTCGTCAATGACTGTCGAGAAGTCTTCATGCACGTGGCCCGGAGGCGTAGTTGTCGTCATTTTGATCTGAAGCACCGGATTATAATATATAGCCATGGTTTTAGGTACCGGGTGGAATATTCTGATACCACCCGGTATCCACGTTTCTCGCCACCCCATGAGAAAAGTATGTACCGAGCGAAAAGATTTGAATTTTTTTGATTTTTTGAATATAAACTCTGATAGTTAGGTTAGATACGTTCAGAACTTTGTAAGAACATTCCGGCAGCAGTGGCGTAGTGGTAAACGCGGCATTACTTATTCTTCCCTGTGGTCTTGGGTTCGACTGTCGTGGTTCTCTTTTTCTTTTCATAATCATTATGATAAAAAGGAAGATGCAGTTAAAAATACATGGGGCTGGTGTGATTCGATCTTGCAACCTCAAGGCACTAGAAGCTCATATACAAGCTAACCACTGCGACAGAAGGTGGATTGCTGGAAAAAACGAGGCCAGATCCAATCTATACATCATTCAGAGTTTTGAATTCAAAATTCAGATTTAAATTTCGTTCAAAAAATTTCTGGGATTTTGCGGTTACCACAGTAACCGGGAATTTTGGTGCCCCACGAGAAAAAATGTGCACTAGGAATCCAAATCCTTGTATATAACACGAAAAAAAAGCCACATGACAAGAAATCATAGCCTCACTGCCCAAAGGAGACAACATGAATCCCGACAGACAAACAAGACGAGGATCAAAGCTCAAATTAAAGATAAACTCGTAGAAAAGCGGTCCATCTATAGATATCCAAATTAACATAGCCGGCTTGACCTAGATGGCAGCCGAGTGGTCTTCGTGCATGTGCCCCCAATGACCATCCCAACTCAGTTGTCACTATTTAATCCTCGTAGTGATCTGAAGCACAAGACACCTAATTTTGCGAGATGACAAGAAACCTTTTTTTAGATTTCTCACCAGAACTACAGCCCTGTACAACACAGCCTACACGATATGTAGACGATAGCCAATCCAGGCGTGTCTACTGGAGTCTAGTCACATGCATGGACGTACTGATCTTCTGTGTATTGCAGGGATCATCCAGGCACCAACGTAGTACAACACTTCTCTAGTACTATCGCTCGTCTCTCTCCACCTGACTTGCAGGGCCGGGGAGTTTGCCTATGGTCAGTTCTCAATTGCGGTCCCACATGCGTGTGCAAACGTAATATGACACGCGTTCCATTCGGAGAGCAGCGTGCTAGACCGACCGACCGTCTGGGGTGCAATGCGAACGCGACGGGTGTGCTGTATACTCCATACATGTGTACCGCCGTTTTCTTGAGGCTTTGCTCCATGGCGCAATCCATGTCGTAGTCGGTTCGAGAGAGACGCAAGTGGGCGGGGCTTTTCCTGCGCGGTAGGCGGGGCAGTTCCACCTAGTCGTAGTCGGTTCGACAGAGACGCGAGAAGACGAGGGAATAGGCTGCTACGAATGTAGCGCTGTGTGATTTCACAGCGAATTACTGCTGGACAGGTGGGACCCCATGATTTGACTTACCATTATCATATTAACTGTGGCGGTACGACCAGTGTGAGTCTCTCGAGTCCTGACCACCTCCATACAGGTGCCTCTCCCAATGCTCCAGCATATATGTAGAGGCCGGTCTTGCATGAGAGCCCACTTCTCCATTTTTTCCTTGCCCTTTTCCTCCACAGATGCAAAAATGCCATGTAAAGCGGGCTTATAGCCCACTATTGTACTTACTTGCTCCTACAGGTGCTAAGCTTGCCACATAGGCATAAAGTCTGATGTGGCAAGTTAATTAAGAAGAGAGAGACTAGTTTGGTGACCCAAGGAATAAACGGTGCTAAGCACGTGTACCTAGTTGAAAAGACTATTTTGAGTCTATAGCTAATTAAATGAACCAAACTTAGCAACAAAAAATTAAGCAGCTATGCATTGGGGACTTGGTTGCTAAGCCAGTTAATGCCCTTAGCACCTCATCTAAGCACCATTTCATTGGAAGAGGTCACGCCTTGGCAAATGCAATAAATACTACTACCACTGGCCCATAATATAAGAATGTTTTTGACACTACACTAGTGTCAAAAACATTCTTATATTATGGGATGGAGGGAGTACGAAGAAAGAGATAGAGAGAAGTAAAAAATACACTTATAGCCAACCTTATAGCTAACCTTGTTGTAGTATGAGTGACTAAGTGATGATATGCCAACATCTGATAGCCTAACTCACCATGATAAATCTCCAAGGGCGCGACCACGCGAGTGACGCGACGGTCATGGTAGGCTCGACCATGATACGGGCTGCTGGCAGCCCTTGGATCTGAGATCGAATGGTCGCATGCTAAGTTGGTGAAAATTTGCAGAATAACTCTCCAGGATAGGATATTCACCCATAGGTCTAGAATCATCCATGCAACCGTTCGATCTTAGATTCAAGGGCTCTCGGAAGCCTGTATCATAGGAGAATGGAAAGCCACTACCCTGCCGTTCACACGCTGGCAGTTCGTTCCTACTCGTCCCCACACGTCCTTTAATATTATGGCAGTTCGCTCCTAAGTCGTCCCGTCCTTTCACAGTACGACAGTTTCACTAATCCTAACCCTCCTCCCAAATACATGGCATCCCAAATCTCCATAATCGTCAATGTGTACAATGTTAGAACCATCACGGGCGGTGAGTTCGATGTCATCTACACCCGTTCTTCTGCAATGGTGAAATTTTTCCTTGCTCGCTTCAGACGCATGTTCGAAAACTCAAATGATGAGTGGGTCGCTGGGCTAGATGTTGAGTACACCACAGTCCTGGGACAAGAGAAGGATCTAAAGGAGGAAGAGAGGAAGAAGCCCGCCATGATGCAGGTTTGCATGCATGACTTATGCTTGGTCTACCACATATGCCATGCCCATGTTGAATGCCTGGATTTTAAGAACTTCCTCAAGAGCGACCTAGTCAAATTCGTTACTATAGACTTTACGAATGTCGAAAGAGTCCTGGGTCTGATAGGCCTCGTTGTAGGCAACCGCTTCAACCTCCAGAAGAATCGGCTGCTGCCCTCCAGTGGTCAGCCTTCAGTGCTGACCCTAGCAGGAGCCATGGTTCATCCTTCGTACGGTAAACTGGAGAAACCTCATTACACGTTTCATCATCATGCATGGCACCGGAATGTACTAGATATAGACCACATCCACTACGCTGCAATGGATGGCTACCTCTGTTTCAATATCTACAAGGATTGGATGAAGAGCAAGAGCCAAGTGTGCAGTTCAAGCAAAGAAGTATCGGCCAAGAGGAAGAGGGACAAGGACAAAGTTGAGGACGTGGATGAGGAATCCGAGTAAGGTGGCAATGTCGTTGTTCATGGTGGTTCTATGCAGTGTCTACTGGATTAGTTGCATGGTTTAATTTCAGGTGTGCTTAGTTTAATTTTGAGGGGTGTGTTGTGCTGAGCCCCTAGCAGAACTATGTTATGTTTCTTCTTGGTACTTTAACTCTTCAGTACGTATATACTAGTATTTCTTACATTTCATCTTTTAGTTGGTATAGTACTACCACTCGCTTCTTCACATTATATACGTACAATATATATGGCCAACATCATATAGCCAGCAGTTTAGTTGTCAAAGAATTTT
Source organism: Triticum aestivum (assembly GCF_018294505.1). Classification (NCBI taxonomy): domain Eukaryota; kingdom Viridiplantae; phylum Streptophyta; class Magnoliopsida; order Poales; family Poaceae; genus Triticum; species Triticum aestivum. The sequence continues at coordinate 474,644,898 of NC_057807.1, read as the reverse complement.
AGGGTGCTTAGTTTTGTCAAAGAATTCCAGGGTGCTTAGTTTTATTTGAGGGGTGGGTTGTGTTGGACACCATTATCGTGACTAGCTTTTTAATAGTACTATATGCCTAATTTGGCGACGAGCGCTCTGTATATGTACCACCTTTTTTTCAATTTCAAGTTTTACTTCATGGCGCAATCCATCGATACTACTACTGTACAAAAGTATACATTTTTAAAAGGCTAAAGGGCGGGGCAGTCTAGCTTGGTCGGTTTCACGAGAGGCGAGGGCCTCTGTGATTTGACGGCTCATTACTGCTGGAAGGTGGGGCCTTGTGATTTGACTACTCGTATAAATGCGCCAACAGCCTGAGCAGGAGCAAAGAACCATGCGGTATACTCAAGTTTTCCACTGGACTAGTACTACGACGGAGGAGCACGAAACACGTCATCCCAGTGCCATATGGCGATAAAAATGATCTAATTTGCTAGTCATCTCATTGTTAGCATTGTTCTATTCATGCCTCGCAGAGAATGTGACACATGCGGCTAAACACCCGAAGCAAAAGATGATACACAGGAGCAAAATAAGAAGGAAGATTATCACCCCAAATGATCTAATTCGCCGCGGAGTCGTAACTGCTTCTTCATCGCCTCCACAACCTCCATCTCCTTGCGCGTGTCCTCCGCCATCTTCTTCATTCTGTCCATGACGCGGGATTTCTTGTCGGATTTAGGGTTCCGGAAGACCCTTGAGGTTCGAACACTGGGGTGCGCGCGGAGGTTTTTTTCGCCTTCTACCTACCTGTTCCTCGTCGGATCGCTAGGATCTAAACTACGAGAAGAACAACACAAGAGACACAGGGTTTATACTGGTTCAGGCCACCATTGTGGTGTAATACCGTACTCCAGTGTGTGGCGTGGTGGATTGCCTCTTGGGCTGATTATAACGCCCCGAGACTGACGCTCCAGAAGACTTCCAGCTATTCCGAGTTTCCCGTGTGTTTCTTTTGTGCTTGCTCTTTTATTTTTGCATTGCATCATGTCATCATGCCATCATGCCATTTAATTTTTAAAACTCAACTAAATAAATTGCATAGATCTTTTGATCTATTTAAACCGAGGGAACTCACATGGTGACTTCCCTTTATAACATATCCTCCAATATTAGGGAGCTATATTAAATATTTCTTTATTTCGGAAATCACCAAAACACACTTGCAAAATAATTTCGTTCCTTTTCTGCTTCAAGTTTGGTCTCCAACCTTGCCACTAATTATTTCATCATTTTCCGGAGCTCCACCAAAAATCCAAACATTTTAGGACCTTCCCAAACCCTCAATTCCGTTCAAACCCATTTGAATTAAATTCAAATGAGTTTGAATTTAAATCTTGCATTCGTGCCTCTTTTTTATTTTTCCTGGATCGAGCTCATTTTTGCGAGTCCGGGAAAATTGTCCCCATGCGCAAATCCTTTCCCTAACCCTCTCTTTCTTTTTCTTCTCTTTAATTGTTTTCTGCTAAAGAAAATATAAGAGAGAGAGAGAGAAGAGAGAGGTAAGACCAGCCAGGCCTCTGGCCATTTCCTCTCCACCTGGGCCGACCCAACCGGCCTCTCAGGCCCAGCCGCCCCCACCAGCTCTAACCCTAGCCCCAGCGCTCTCTCCCGATCCCCATCTTTCCCCTCGTTCCTCCTCGCAGCGCCGCCAGGCACCCGCATCGCCTGATCCCCTCGCCTCCGCTCCTTCCTCCCCGCAGCGCCCGAAACCTCCTCTCGAGCACGCCTCTCATGGCGCCCGCATCAGCCGGCCTCCTTCCTCTCCTCCTCCATGGCGCCTCCCCTCCTCGTAGCGCTGCCGCCTCGTCTTCCCATCGCCATGGCCAGCACCACTGCACCCCCTCGCTCCCTCGCCCTTCCTTCTCCCCCGTGCCCCTGCGCCACCAGGACCTCTGCCGTTCGCCTCCTGCAGCTCCGCCTTCTATCTCTGCGCTGCCCTGCGGCCTCTCCCCCTCGCTCCTCGACCCCCAGCACCACAGCCTCCGCCTGCAGGTGCAGAGCCCCAAGGTCGCGTCCCTGTCGCCCGAGCGATCAAGGAGAGGAGCTTCTCGAGCACCTCGTCCGCATCCGTCGTCCTCCGCCGCCCGGCGACCCTCTGCATCCACCTCCAACAGCTCTCCCTGCGACCTCAACTTCATCACCGCCTCGTGCGTCCCTACCGACTCTGACCGGGAGCCCCGCCGCTCGCTTGTACATGGCATCCACCTTCCTGCATGCGCGTTGCTGCTGCTTCACCGCCCGCCTCCCTTCGTTGACCACCAAGACCCGAGGCATGTGTGCTCCACTGCTAGTTTCGTGGACGACGAGTAACTCTACGATGACCCTGGATGTCTACGAGTGTCAAGTACCACTACAAATCGACTGCGTGGATTCGCCAAGTACCACGTCTACCCTCAAGGACATTGGTTCCGTCAAGTTCGACCACAACGTGTGTATAACTACCATCGTCGTGTACAACTACTTGCACTACTTCCCACGACGTCCGTGAACCACTACCGTCGCCCCGAAGATGTTGGTTTCGTCAAGTACCTCTCCGAGACGAACGTGAACGACTACTTCCCCTACGACTCGTGAACGACTACTTCCCTCGACGTTTTGAACCGCTCCGAAAACGCACGCTTCGAAGGTATAACCCCGAGACGACCGCCCATGTATGAATGTGTGTTGTATGAGATGTACCATATGTTTGCACCGTGTCCGAATTGTCACTCGTTTCCATGCCACCATTATGTGGGACACCCGGAATCCGGGATCACCCCACCATCTTGCATGACTCGTTCACGCCCACTTCTTTTGCACCGGTATCTCCGTGAGCTTCCGGAACCGATATGTTGCCGTGGCATCATTTTCGGATATGTTGCTGTGGCATCATTTTCGGATATGTTGCCGTGGAACCATTTTTGTTTCGCCGCTGTGGCACCTTTTTCGTTCCGCCATGGTGACCAAATGCTTCGTAACATGCTCATGTTAACGTTTTCATAAAAAATGCATAAACTTGTGCATGTCATCCACATCATGATAACAACATTTAAATGCTTAAAAATTGTTGTTGCTTTAAACTACTAAATGACATATGGGGATTTCCGGAATTGTTGTTTGTTGTTCCGGCCTCATTTAAACTTGCTTAAATTGTTAGTTTAATTATGCTTCACCTCTTGCCATGTTTAACAACATTTAATATTGTTGGGTACATAAACGAGAGAGAACTAAATAATTGATGTGGTGTTTCGTTAATATGCAACTCGTTGCATATTGAGCTCCACTTAATTTGTAGTATTGTTTATTGCACTTTGCCATGCCATGCCTCTTTAAATCGGACATGCATCATACTTGATTGTGCATCATGCCATGACTATGCTTGTGTGTTTACCATGTTGTTTGCTTCTTTCCGGTTTGCTTCTCTCGTTAGCTTCGGTTTCGTTCCGGAGTTGTGAGGATTCGTTCGAGTACGTCTGTTTGTCTTCTTCATGGACTCGTTCTTCTTCCTTGCAGGATCTCAGGCAAGATGACCATTACCCTTGATATCACTTCTATCTTTGCTTGCTAGCTGCTTCGTTCTATCGTTGTGCTGCGTTACCTATCACTTGTTTACCATGCCTCCCAAATTGCCATGTCAGCCTCTAACCTTTTTCACCCTTCCTAGCAAACTGTTGCTTGGCTATGTTACCGCTTTTGCTCAGCCCCTCTTATAGCATTGTTAGTTGCAGGTGAAGTTGAAGATTGCTCCATGATGGACAGGATTATGTTGGGATATCACAATATCTCTTATATTATTAATGCATCTATATACTTGGTAAAGGGTGGAAGACTCGGCCTTATGCCTGGTGTTTTGTTCCACTCTTGCCACCCTAGTTTCCGTCATACCGATGTTATGTTCCCGGATTTTGCGTTCCTTACACGGTTGGGTGATTTATGGGACCCCCTTGACAGTTCGCTTTGAATAAAACTCCTCCAGCAAGGCCCAACCTTGGTTTTACCATTTGCCACCTAAGCCTTTTTCCCTTGGGTTCTGCAGACTCAAGGGTCATCTTTATTTTAACCCCCCCCCGGGCCAGTGCTCCTTCGAGTGTTGGTCCGAACTGAGCTGCCCGCGGGGCCACCTCGGGGCAACTTGAGGGCTGGTTTTACTCGTAGCTAGTCTCATCCGGTGTTGCCCTGAGAATGAGATATGTGCAGCTCCTATCGGGATTTGTCGGCGCATCGGGCGGCTTTGCTGGTCTTGTTTTACCATTGTCGAAATGTCTTGTAAACCGGGATTCCGAGTCTGATCGGGTCTTCCTGGGAGAAGGTCTATTCCTTCATTGATCGCGAGAGCTTGTGATGGGCTAAGTTGGGACACCCCTCCAGGGTATATTATCTTTCGAAAGCCGTGCCCGCGGTTATGAGGCAGATGGGAATTTGTTAATGTCCGGTTGTAGATAACTTGACACCAGATCCGAATTAAAACGCATTAACAGCGTGTGTAGCCATGATGGTCTCTTTTCGGCGGAATCTGGGAAGTGAACACGGTTTTGGGTTATGTTTGACGTAAGTAGGAGTTCAGGATCACTTCTTGATCATTGCTAGCTTCACGACCGTTCCGTTTGCTCTCTTCTCGCTCTTATTTGCGTATGTCAGCCACCATATATGCTTAGTCGCTGCTGCAACCTCACCACTTTACCCCTTCCTTTCCCATAAGCTTAAATAGTCTTGATCTCGCGGGTTTTGAGATTGCGGAGTCCTCGTGACTCACCAGATACTATCACAACAGTTGCAGGTGCCGACGATACCAGTGCAGGTGATGCAACCGAGCTCAGATGGGAGCTCAACGAAGACCTTGGTCGTTGCTATGTACCGTTTAATGTTGATCAGTAGTGGAGCCCAGTTGGGACGATCGGGGATCTAGCAGTTGGGTTATCTTCTTTTCTTTTGGCTTCGTCCATAGTCGGACTATGTGTGTACTCTGAATGATGTATGATTTATTTTATGTTCATTGTGTGAAGTGGCGATTGTAAGCCAACTATTTATCCCATTCTTGTTCATTACATGGGATTGTGTGAAGATGACCCTTCTTGCAACAAAACCACAATGCGGTTATACCTCTAAGTCGTGCTTCGACACGTGGGAGATATAGCCGCATCGTGGGTGTTACACTGATGATGGAAAATACAATGAAGAACAGCCTCGCGAGGGTCTGTTCTTGTGGTGGTGTTGTCCCTTTGGAAGGGTTGATTCTAGATGCCTATCTTATCCCTAGATTCCTCTCTAGATGCCTCTACCCTGTGGGTGGCTAGTCCTATTTATAGGCAAAGGCCCTGGGCCTCCTACCAAATATTGAGCGGGAAGGGCGCCAACAATTGGCCATTTTGAAGGGGAACATCTAGTACACTTATCCTGACTAAAGTTGGTCCTCGCCTGTCAAAGGCTCTGGTGGTGACGCCGACTTGGGCTCCACGGTGACCTCCATCCTGCTGTTGGACTGGTCTTGGTTTTGTTGCACCGAAACGGATGCCTTTGCTTGATGCTCTCGCCTGCGCTTGCTCCCCTTGCACCAAAGAGGAAAGAAGGACACTGCGCGGGCTGGCGCCCGGCTGGCGCCCTTGGTCGTCATGGCTTGCGTCATGGGCACCTCACGAGGTACCCCGCCTTGAACTCTCCGCCTCCTCGCGAGCCAGCTTGACGAGGTCGTGCCTGAGGAAGCTCCTTGTCGTCCGCCCCACGAGGCTTGGCCCCTCGCGAGGGTCTTGAGCTTGTGTTGACGAAGATGGGCCGTGCTGGGCCCCCTTTGAGCCACGCCGCAGGCCGTAGGCAGGCAAGTCTAGGGACCCCCGTTCCCAGAACGCCGACATTTCTCTACGCAAGCCTTCATCATCTGTTCCACGGCGACATTACATACCTTGACAGCACCCGGGTGCTCGATGCGGAGCTTCACCAACTCCTCCTTCTGTTTCATGACGAGGGCCTGCAACATCTTCATCGAGGAACTACTATTCTCATATAGCTTCTTCCAACCGGCGTTCTTCTCCTTCAATATGTCGAGTTCGTGGCAGAGCTTCGCCTTGTCCTCCTGAAGTTGCAGGATTTCGCCGGTCGCCTTCTTCTCCGAGGCAATGCTCTTCTTCAGCAGCATCACCAAGCCAGCAATCAACTCCCCCTGCTTAGTGAGCTCAGCGGGCATGTCATCGAGGCTCTCCTTTAGCAGCTCCACCAAGCCGTGGATGAACTCCTTCTGCTTATTGAGGTGCTTATTGAGCTGATAGGGCATGCCGTCGAGGGATAACGACTCCAGCGCCGCCGGCTCAGCATGTTCGCCTTCGCGGCTAGGGCGCTCTTGGGAGCCAACGCCTGCCCGTGAGAGATCTTTCGAGATCTCTGCGTGGTGGCGAGCCCTCTGTTTTTTTCCACAGCCTTGGTTGCCGCTCCCTTGTTACGAGTAATTCTCGACCTAGAGCTCTGCTCACCGGCCATTGCAAGGACAGACGAAAAAGAAGCACTTATGAGGAGGAAAGTTAGAGTACTTTTCGGTTAGGTAGTTCCCCTTTTTATAACCTAAGTACTAGCACTAGTACTAATAACTACATAGTGGGAACACATTCAGGTTTGGTACGTACTAGTAGGTGTGAGCAGGCTTTCGAATGTGATGGGAACAAGGTAAAGATTAATTGATGGTTTTGGTTTCGAGGCCCGAAACGGCTCTGGATGAATTTAGTGGAACATAAATTTCAAGTAGACTACACTGCTCAAATGCTTAAATATTATGTTACTGTCAAAAATTGGCACAAAATACAAAGGAGACCAATGGAAGTACTACTAGCAACCCATGATTTAACTACTCGCATGCGCGCAATGGAGTAGTAATGTCTTTCTTCCGCCCTCACGTCCACTTAATTGGCATGCGCTGTATTAATTGACCATCAATGAAGTGAATGACTTTACACGCGTGAAATTATCACATGGGGTGGATCTTGGTACAAAATTGCATCCGCTCGTGTACCCACGTGTGCGTGCGAGGGAATGAGCGCGTGTGTGGCGTTCGTGCATATCTTCGCTTCATGCTTGTACCGACAGTATGGCTCAGGGAGGACGAGTACATTCTTCTGGAACCAGCAGCACATCACTGTGATCAATCGACACAAGGAGGTCGCGACAACGCCTCCACATGTGCCACATGGCTTCATGAGCTGTAAGAGAGACACTGTGTAGCGTGCCATTGGAATTCTAATTTACGTGTTTTGCACATACTTGCAGTACCAGTAAGGTACACGTGCATTGCACGCATCAGATTCTGCAACCAAATTATGAATAAATACCACACTACAGCATGTAAGCTCTGAGTCATATATGCCTGATGTAGACCTTCGTTTAATTCTTATAGTTCATCTCATTCAAAATCAATTAGTTTCTATAAAAAAGCTAGGGCCTCTTGGATTCGTAGGATTTCCAAAACGCGGGAATAGGAAAAACATGGGATTATAGTGGAATGTCGTATTGAATCCTACAGGATTGTACGAGTGTTTGTTTTGTGCATAGAAAAAACGCAGAATTCTTTCTAAGAGGTTTGAGTGGATGGGATGTTTCCTATGAAATCTAGTGCAAATGAATCATATGGAAAAATTCCTATGGTTTACAATCCTACGAATCAAACAACCAAGATAGGAAAAATTCCTAAGGATTAGAATCCTCCAAAATTCCTTTGAGAATCCTTTGAATCAAAGAAGCCCTTAATCTATTTTATGATTCATGGAATTGTGCGTTGTAAAGCATAAAGTAAAAACAAATAGTGGCAATTCAACTAGAAAAAAAGTTTGGGCAGTTATGATATGGAAGATTCTAGAAGAAAGGAGAACCACTATTGTTTTGAGGTTTGTGCATTATGCTTAAGTTCAACCATGGAGTCTGCTAGATTGTACATGTGGCAAAATCAGGTGGGGGGCTATAAAATGGTGCAAGGGGCCAAGTGGAGGGAGACTATGAAGGAATGCACAAGTGCGAGATCGATATTTAGAGAGAGGGGGCGAGAACGTGCGCTGTTGCACACAGTGGCGGAGCCATGAAAAACAAATGAGCTAGGGGGGCAAGCATTTTTAATCCTTTACGAGGAGGGCCAATTCATGAACTTAAACCATTTTTACAAGAAATTTTCAATGATCACATTCATATTAGCCTCGATATATAGTGATGTTAGGGGGGGGGCAGGGCCCTTGCCGCCCTCTGTCTTCGCCATTGTGCACGCGTCTGAGAGATGAAGCGAAAGGCATGGATGATGAGAGGGGGATGTTGGATATATAATTAATGTGGGTGTATTAGCTACATAATTAATGAGAGGGGTTGTTTGGTTCTAGGCCTAGGAGTGCCACACTTTGCCATACAATGTTGCCAAACTTGCCTAAGGTTAGTTCTTCAAAATGAGAGCCACAATTTGGCAAGCCTAAGGGAATCTTTCCACACTTGTTGTGTGTATGTGATGTGGGACCATAGTGTGGCTTTCCTAAGATGTGGCTTGAACCAAGCTCACACCTAAGTTGGTCAAATTTGGCTAACCTTGGGTGTGGCAAGCTTTGGCAAACTTAGTCTCAAACCAAACAACCCCGTATCCTATATAGAGAGGTATAGATTGATCGATGTGGACGTCGGAAAGAGGGTGATACCTCACTAGAAATATAGATTATCGGTTTGTGTGGAAAACTATGAAAGACCTAGCTACACACACACACACACATAGAGGAACATCGATCGTTGCACATGAACGCGTGAGAGATAAGGAATGCCTGATATGATGGAGAGGGGGATGTCTGTGGGTGTGTGCCTTCATGGGAGACCGACTGGTAGTGTGTGTGCATGCATGCACGAGAGAAAGTTAGTGGTACAATTATAAAGAGAAGACGACTGTGTGGGTGTAAAAGACTAGGTGAGGTCATAATCAATGTAAAGTTGAATTCAAGGCCTCCTTCGGTTTGTAGGAAATTTATAGGAATTCTATAGGATAGTATGTGCAGAGGAAAACTTCCTTTGAAGTCATTTGGTTTGTAGGAATGAATTCCTATTCCTATGTGGGACATGAATCAATCCTTCAGATTTTGAAGGAAAAAACATTAGCTTAGAATCAATGGAAAAATTCTTATCCTATTCATCAAATGACATCCCTCTCTCTATAGGAAGTGAGATGGCATGCATCTCAATTCCAATGATTTTCCTATTCCTATAACATTCCTTTCCTATGAACAAAAGGAGGCCCAAATATTTGAATAAGAGATCATGATGTTTGAAACCCATGCGTGCATGAATATAGCGGAGATCTGCGCGGTGTGGTTTGGAAACGAGCATGTTGTCATGTATACACATTGAACATGGTCAGACTGATTTGAATTTGAGATACTGATGGCAGACATCGTTTGGCCACATTGCATCCGTGCAAGGACACACTATTTTAGTTGGAGATGATGGGTGGCTTTCGCATCACATATCTATATCTATACCCCTATATATATTATATATTTTTTATATAGTGTGCAGGTAACTTTAACTTTGAAAGATGGTCGTTGGTTGAGGCGAATCCGATGGTGTAGAGATGGCAAATTTGAGCACTACTGGCCGTTGGGTATCATCTAGATTCCACCAGATTTTGCCACATGTACAATCTAGAAGACTCCATGGTTGAACTTAAACACAATGCACAAACCTCAAACACAAGCACTTATTCTTTGTTCTAGAATCTTCCGTATCAGAATTGCCCAAATGATTTTCTACATGATTTGCCATTATTTGTTTTTACTTTATGTCTTACAACACACAATTCCATGAATCTTAAAATAGATGAGATTTCTTATAAAAACTAGATGATTTTGAATGAAATGAACTATAAGAATTAAAAGAGCATCTACATCATGCATATATGACTCAAAGCTTACATGCTATAATGTGGTATTTATTCATAATTTGGTTGCCAAATCTCATGCGTGCAATGCACATGTACCTTGTTGGGGAACATAGTAATTTCAAAAATGCACATGCAAGTTAATGGTGATGCACAGACACGAGAGGGGAGAGTGTCGTCCACTTACCCTCATAGACCGTAAGCGGAAGTGTTATGATAACGCGGTTGATGTAGTCGTATGTCTTCACAATCGACCGATCCAAGTACCGAATGTACGGCACCTCCGTGATCTGCACATGTTCAGCTCGGTGACGTCCCACGAACTCACGATCCAATAGAGCTTCGAGGGAGAGTTTCGTCGGCATGACAGCGTGATGACAATGTTGATGAAGCAACCAACGCAGGGCTTCTCCTAAGCACCGCTACGATATGACCGAGGTGGATTATGGTGGAGGGGGCGCCACACACGGCTAAAGATCAATGATCAACTTGTGTTTTCTGTTGTGCCTTTCGGGTGTCCCTTGCCCACGTATATAAAGGAGGGAGGAGGAGGAGGAGGCCGGCCCTAGAGGGGGCGTGCCAAGTGTGGGGAGTCCTGCTAGGACTCCCATGTCCTAGTAGGATTCCCCTTTTCCTTTCCGGAGTAGGAGAGAAGAAAGAGGGAAAGAGAGAGGGAGTAGGAAAGGGCAAGGAGGGTGTCGCCCCCTTTCCCCTAGTCCAATTCGGACCCATGGGGGGGCCTCCTTCCCTTTGGCCTGCCTCCTCTATTCCCGTATGGCCCAATAAGGCCCAATACTTCTCCCGGCGAATTGCCGTAACTCTCCGGTACTCCGAAAAATACCCGAATCACTCGGAACCTTTCCAATGTACGAATATAGCCTTCCAATATATCGATCTTTACGGCTTGACCATTTCGAGACTCCTCGTCATGTACCCAATCTCATCTGGGACTCCGAACAAACTTCGGGGTCATCAAATCACATAACTCATAATACAAATCATCACAGAATGTTAAGCGTGCGGACCCTACGTGTTCGAGAACTATGTAGACATGACCGAGACTCATCTCCAGTCAATAACCAATAGCGGAACCTGGATGCTCATATTGGCTCCAGCATATTCTACGAAGATCTCTATCAGTCAAACCGCATAACAACATACGTTGTTCCCTTTGTCATCGGCATGTTATTTGCCTGAGATTCGATTGTCGGTATCTCAATACCTAGTCCAATATCGTTACCAGCAAGTCTCTTTACTCGTTCCGTAATGCATCATCCCGCAACAAATTCATTAGTCACAATGCTTGCAAGGCTTATAGTGATGTGCATTACAGAGAGGGCCCAGAGATACCTCTCCGACAATCGGAGTGACAAATCCTAATCTCGATCTATGCCAACTCAACAATTACCATCGGAGACACCTGTAGAGCACCTTTATAATCACCTATTATGTTGTGACGTTTGGTAGCACACAAAGTGTTCCTCCGTTATTCAGGAGTTGCATAATCTAATAGTCATAGGAACATGTATAAGTCATGAAGAAAGCAATAGCAATATACTAAACGATCAAGTTCTAAGCTAACGGAATGGGTCAAGTCAATCACATCATTCTCCAATGATGTGACCCCGTTAATCAAATGACAACTCATGTCTATGGCTAGGAAACATAACCATCTTTGATTTAACGAGCTAGTCAAGTAGAGGCATACTAGTGACACTTTGTTTGTCTATGTATTCACACATGCACTAAGTTTCTGGTTAATACAATTCTAGAATGAATAATAAATATTTATCATGAATTAAGGAAATAAATAATAACTTTATTATTGCCTCCAGGGCATATTTCCTTCAGTCTCCCACTTGCACTAGAGTCAATAATCTAGTTCACATCACCATGTGATTTAACACAAATATTCACATCTGTATGTGATTAACACCCATAGCTCACATCATCATGTGACCAACTCCCAAAGGATTTACTAGAGTCAATAATCTAGTTCACATCGCTACGTGATTAACACCCAAAGAGTACTAATGTGTGCTCATGTTTTGCTTGTGAGAGAAGTTTAGTCAACGGGTCTGTCATATTCAGAGCCGTATGTATTTTGCAAATATTCTATGTCTACAATGCTCTCCACGGATCTATTCTAGCTAATTGCTCCCAGTTTCAATATGTATCTAGATCGAGACTAAGAATCATCTAGATCGGTGTCAAAGCTTGCATCAATGTGACTCTTTACGATGAACTCTTTGTCACCTCCATAACCGAGAAATATTTCCTTATTCTACTAAGGATAATTTTGACCGCTGTCCAGTGATCTACTCCTAGATCACTATTGTACTCCCTTGCCAAACTCCGGGCAGGGTATACAATAGGTCTGGTACTTAGCATGGCATACTTCATAGAACCTATGGCTGATGCATAGGGAATGACTTTTCATTCTCTTTCTATTTTCTGCCGTGGTCGGGTTTTGAGTCTTACTCAACTTCACACCTAGCAACACAGGTAAGAACTCCTTCTTTGACTATTACATTTTGAACTACTTCAAAATCTTGTAAAGGTATGTACTCAATGAAAAAACTTATCAAGTGTCTTGATCTATTTCTATAGATCTTCATGCTCAATATGTAAGAAACTTCACCAAGCTCTTTCTTTGAAAAACTTCTTTCAAATATCCCTTTATGCTTTCTAGAAATTATATATCATTTCCAATCAACAATATGTCATCCACATATAATATTAGAAATGCTACAGAGCTCCCACTCACTTTCTTGTAAATACAGGCTTCTCCAAAAGTCTGTATAAAACCATATGCTTTGATCACCTCATCAAAGCGTATATTCGAACTCCGAGATGCTTGCACCAGTCCATAGATGGATCGATGGAGCTTGCACACCTTGTTATTACCTTTAGGATCGAAAAAACCTTCTGGTTGCATCATATACAACTCTTCTTTAAGAAATATTCATTTAAGGAATGCAGTTTTGACATCCATTTGCCAGATTTCATAAAATATGGAAACTACTAACATGATTCAGACGTATTTTAGCATCGCTACAGTTGAGAAAATCTCATTGTAGTCAACACCTTGAACTTGCCGAAAAACATTTTTGCGACAAGTCGAGCTTTGTAGATAATAACACTACTATCAGTGTCTGTCTTCCTCTTGAAGATCCATTTATTTAGTATGGCTTACCGATCATCGAGCAAGTCCACTAAAGTCCACACTTTGTTCTCATACATGGATCCTATCTCAGATTTCACGGCCTCCAGCCATCTCGCGGAATCTGGGCTCATCATTGCTTCCTCATAGTTCGTAGGTTTATCATGGTCTAGTAACATGACTTCCAGAACAGGATTACCGTACCACTCTGGTGTGGACCATACTCTGGAAGACCTACGAGGTTCTGTAGTAACTTGATCTGAAGTTTCATGATCATCATCATTAGCTTCCTCACTAATTGGTGCAGGAATCACTAGAACTGATTTCTGTGATGAACTACTTTCCAATTCGGGAGAAGGTACAATTACCTCATCAAGTTCTACTTTCCTCCCACTCACTTCTTTCGAGAGAAACTCATCTAGAAAGGATCCATTCTTAGCAACGAATATCTTGCCTTCGGATTTGGGATAGAAGGTGTACCCACAATTTCCTTTGGGTATCCTATGAAGACAGATTTCTCCGATTTGGGTTCGAGCTTATCAGGTTGAAGCTTTTTCACATAAGCATCACAGCCCCAAACTTTAAGACATGACATCTTTCGTTTCTTACCAAACCATAATTCATAAGGCATCGTCTCAACGGATTTTAATGGTGCCCTATTTAAAGTGAATGCAACTATATCTAATGCATAACCCTAAAACGATAGTGGTAAACCGATAAGAGACATCATAGATAGCACCATATCTAGTAAAGTACGATTACGAAGTTCGGACACACCATTACACTTTGGTGCTCCAGGTGGCATGAGTTGCGAAACTATTCCGCATTGTTTCAAATGAAGACCAAATTCGTAATTCAAATATTCTCCTCCACGATCAGATCGTAGAAACTTTATTTTCTTGTTACGATGATTCTCCACTTCACTCTGAAATTCTTTGAACTTTTCAAATGTTTCAGACTTGTCTTTCATTAAGTAGATGTACCCATATCTGCTCAAATCATCTATGAAGGTCAGAAGATAAGGATACTCGCCATGAGCATCAACACTCATTGGATCGCATACATCGGTATGTATTATTTCCAATAAGTCAGTAGCTTGTTCCATTGTTCTGGAGAATGGAGCTTTAGTCATCTTGCCCATAAGGCTTGGTTCGCAAGCATCAAATGATTCATAATCAAGTGATTCCAAAAGTCCATCTTTATGGAGTTTCTTCATGCGCTTTACACCGATATGACCCAAACGGCAGTGCCACAAATATGTTGCACTATCATTATCAACTTTGCATCTTTTGGCATCAATAGTATGAATATGTGTATCACTATGATCAAGATTCAATAAACCATCAACATTGGGTGTATGACCATAGAAGGTTTTATTCATGTAAATAGGATAACAATTTATTCTCTGTCTTAGATGAATAATTATATCACAACAAACATGATCTAATCATATTTATGCTCAACACAAACACCAAATAACATTTATTTAGGTTCAACACTAATCTCGAAAATATAGGGAGTGTGTGATGATGATCATATCAATCTTGGAACCACTTCCAACACACATCGTCACTTCTCCCTCAACTAGTCTTTGTTTATTCTATAACTCCTGTTTCGAGTTACTAATCTTAGCAACTGAACAAGTATCAAATACCCAGGAGTTACTATAAACACTAGTAAGGTACACATCAATAACATGTATATCAAATATAGCCTTGTTCACCATGCCATCCTTCTTATCTACCAAATATTCAAGGTATTTCCGCCTCTAGTGACCATTTCCTTTGCAGTAGAAGCACTCAGTTTCAGGCTTTGGTCCATCTTTGGGCTCCTTCACGGGAGTGACAACTTGCTTGCCATTCTGCTTGAAATTCCCTTTCTTTCCATTTTACCTTTTCTTGAAAGTAGTGGTCTTGTTAATCATCAACACTTGATGCTCTTTCTTGATTTCTACCTTCGTCGATTTCAGCATCACGAAGAGCTCGGGAATCGTTTTCGTCATCCCTTGCATATTATAGCTTATCACAAAGTTCCAGTAACTTGGTGATGGTGACTAGAGAACTCTGTCAATCACTATCTTATCTGGAAGATTAACTCCCACTTGATTCAAGTGATTGTAGTACCCTGACAATCTGAGCACATGCTCACTGCTTGAGCTATTCTCCTCCATCTTTTAGCTATAGAACTTGTTGGAGACTTCCTATCTCTCAACTCGGGTATTTGCTTGAAATATTAACTTCAACTCTTCGAACATCTCATATGGTCCATGACATTCAAAACGTCTTTGAAGTCCCGATTCTAAGCTGTAAAGCATGGTGCACTAAACTATCAAGTAGTCATCATATTAAGCTAGCCAAACGTTCATAATGTGTGCATCTGCTCCTGCAATAGTTTTGTCACCTAGCGGTGCATCAAGGACATAATTATTCTATGCAGCAATGAGGATAAACCTCAGATCCCGGACTCAGTCCGCATCATTGCTACTATCATCTTTCAACTTAGTTTTCTCTAGGAACATATAAAAACATAGGGAAGCTATAACGCGAGCTATTAAATACTATCAGGACTAAGTTCATGATAAATTAAAGTTCAATTAATCATATTACTTAAGAACTCCCACTTAGATAGACATCCCTCTAATCATCCAAGTGATCACGTGATCCAAATCAACTAAACCATGTCCGATCATCACGTGAGATGGAGTAGTTTTCAATGGTGAACATCACTATGTTGATCATATCTACTATATGATTCACGCTCGACCTTTCGGTCTTAGTGTTCCGAGGCCATATCTGCATATGCTAGGCTCGTCAAGTTTAACCTGAGTATTCTGCATGTGTAAAACTGTCTTACACACATTGTATTTGAACGTAGAGCTTATCACACCCGATCATCACGTGGAGTCTCGGCACGAAGAACTTTCGCAACGGTGCATACTCAGGGGAACACTTATACCTTGAAATTTACTGAGAGATCATCTTATAATGCTACCATCAATAAAAGTAGAATAAGATGCATAAAAGATAAACATCACATGCAATCAATATAAGTGATATGATATGGCCATCATCAAGTTGTGCCTTTGATCTCCATCTCCAAAGCACCGTCATTATCACCATCGTCACCGGCGCGACACCTTGATCTCCATCATAGCATCATTGTCGTCTCGCCAACTATTGCTTCTACGACTATCGCTACCGCTTAGTGATCAAGTAAATCAATTACAGGGCGATTGCATTGCATACAATAAAACGACATCTGTATGGCTCCTTCCAGTTGCCGATAACTCTGTTACAAAACATGATCATCTCATACAATAAAATTTAGCATCATGTCTTGACCATATCACATCACAACATGCCCTGCAAAAACAAGTTAGACGTCCTCTACTTTGTTGTTGCAAGTTTTACGTGGCTGCTACGGGCTGAGCAAGAACCGTTCTTACCAAAGCATCAAAACCACAATGATATTTCGTCAAGTTATTGCTGTTTTAACCTTCAACAAGGACCGGGCGTAGCCACACTCGGTTCAACTAAAGTTGGAGAAACTGACACCCGCCAGCCACATATGTGCAAAGCACGTCGGTAGAACCAGTCTCGCGTAAGCGTACGCGTAATGTGGGTCCGGGCCGCTTCATCCAACAATACCGCCGAACCAAAGTATGACATGCTGGTAAGCAGTATGATTTGTATCGCCGACAACTCACTTGTGTTCTACTCGTGCATACAACATCTACACATAAACCTGACTATGATACCACTGTTGGGGAACGTAGTAATTTCAAAAAAAAATCCTACGCACATGTAAGATCATGGTGATGCATAGCAACGAGAGGGGAGAGTGCCATCCATGTAGCCTCGTAGACCGTAAGCGGAAGCGTTATGACAACGCGGTTGATGTAGTCATACGTCTTCACGATCGACTGATCCAAGTCCCAAATGTACGGCACCTCCGTGATCTGCACACGTTCATCTCGGTGACGTCCCACGAACTCATGATCCAATAGAGCTTTGAGGGAGAGTTCCGTCAGCATGACGGCGTGATGATGGTGTTGATGAAGCTACCGACGTAGGGTTTTGCCTAAGCACCGCTACGGTATGACCGAGGTGGATTATGGTGGAGGGGGGCACCGAACACGGCTAAAGATCAATGATCAACTTGTGTTTTCTGTTGTGCCTTTGGGGTGTCCCCTGCCCACGTATATAAAGAAGGGAGGAAGAGTAGGCCGTCCCTAGAGGGGGCGTGCCAAGTGTGGGGAGTCCTGCTAGGACTCCCAAGTCCTAGTAGGATTCCCCTTTTCCTTTCTGGAGTAGGAGAGAAGAAAGAGGGAAAGAGAGAGGGAGTAGGAAAGGGCAAGGGGGGCATCGTCCCCTTTCCCGTAGTCCAATTTGGACCCATTGGGGGCGAGCGCCTCCTTCCCTTTGGCCTGCCTCCTCTATTCCTGTATGGCCCAATAAGGCCCAATACTTCTCCCGGCGAATTCCCGTAACTCTCCGGTACTCCCAAAAATACCCGAATCACTCGGAACCTTTCTGATGTACGAATATAGCCTTACAATATATCAATCTTTATGGCTTGACCATTTCGAGACTCCTCGTCATGTCCCTGATCTCATCTGGGACTCCGAACAAACTTCGGTCATCAAATCACATAACTCATAATATAAATCGTCACAAAATGTTAAGCGTGTGGACCCCACGGGTTCGAGAACTATGTAGACATGACCGAGACTCATCTCCGGTCAATTACCAATAGCGGAACCTGGATGCTCACATTGGCTCCCACATATTCTACGAAGATCTTTATCGGTCAAACCGCATAACAACATACGTTGTTCCCTTTGTCATCGGTATGTTATTTGCCTGAGATTCGATCATCGGTATCTCAATACCTAGTTCAATATCGTTAACTGCAAGTCTGTTTACTCATTCCGTAATGCATCATCCCGCAACTAACTCATTAGTCATAATGCTTGCAAGGCTTATAGTTATGTGCATTACCGAGAGGGCCCAGAGATACCTCTCCGACAATCGGAGTGACAAGTCCTAATCTCGATCTATGCCAACTCAACAAGTACCATCGGAGACACCTATAGAGCACCTTTATAATTACCCAGTTATGTTGTGACATTTGTTAGCGAACAAAGTGTTACTCCGGTATTCATGAGTTGCATAATCTAATAGTCATAGGAACATGTATAAGTCATGAAGAAAGTAATAACAATATACTAAACGATCAAGTGCTAAGCTAACGGAATGGGTCAAGTCAATCACATCATTCTCCAATGATGTGACCCCGTTAATCAAATGACTACTCATGTCTATGGCTAGGAAACATAACCATCTTCGATTGTGACGCCCCCGATTCAATCGTACCCTAATCATGCATGCAAATGTGTACGATCAAGATCAGGAACTCACGAGTAGATATCACAACACAACTCTAAAAGTAAAATAAGTCATACAAGCATCATATTACAAGCCAGGGGCCTCGAGGGCTCGAATACGAGTGCTCGACATAAATGAGTCAGCGGAAGCAGCAATATCTGAGTACAGACATAAATTAAACAAGTTGCCATAAGATGGCCAGCACAAAGTGGGATACAGATCGAAAGAGGCGCAAGCCTCCTGCCTGGGATCCTCCTAACTACTCCTGGTCGTTGTCAGCGGCCTGCATGTAGTAGTAGGCACCTCCAGTGTAGTAGGGGTCATCGTCGACGGTGGTGTCTGGCTCCTGGGCTCCAACTCTGGTTGCGGCATCCGAGAAGAAAAGGAAAGAGGGGGGAAAGAGGGAGCAAAGCAACCGTGAGTACTCATCCAAAGTACTCGCAAGCAAGGATCTACACTACATATGCATGTGTATATGGGTAAAGAGGAAATATCGGTGGACTGAACTACAAAATGCCAGAATAAGAGGGGGATAGCTAGTCCTATCGAACACTACACTTTTGGCAGCCTTCGTCTTGCAGCATGTAGAAGAGAGTAGATTGAAGTCCTCCAAGTAGCATCGCATAGCATAATCCTACCCGGCGATCCTCCCCTCATCGCCCTGTGGGAAAGCGATCACCGGGTTGTCTCTAGAACTTGTTTGGGTGTGTTTTATTAAGTATCCGGTTCTGGTTGTTATAAGGTCAAGGTACAACTCTGGGTCGTCCTCTTATCGAGGGACACGGCTATTCGAATAGATCAACTTCCCTGTAGGGGTGCACCACATAAACCAGTACGCTCGACCCCTCTGGCCGGACACACTTTCCTGGGTCATGCCCGGCCTCGGAAGATCAACACATTGCAGCCCCACCTACGCACAACAGAGAGGTCAGCACGCCGGTCTAAATCCTATGCGCGCAGGTGTCTGGGCCCATCGCCCATTGCACACATGAACGTTGCGTGGGCGGCCGGAGAGCAGACCTAGCAACCTCCATTACAATGGAAGTTGCATTACACGGTCCAACCCGGTGCGTGCCGCTCAGTCGCTGACGTCAAGAAGGCTTTGGTTGATACCATGACGTCGTGTGCCCATAACTGTTCCCGCGTAGTTGGTTAGTGCGCATAGGCCAGTGGCCAGACTCAAATCAAATACCAAGATCTCGTTAAGCGTGTTATTATGAAGTAACCAGGCACGCCGACCAAGGCCAGGACTACATCTCGCCTAGGTGGTCTCAACCTGCCCTGTCGCTCCACCACAAAGATCCACACAGAGGTCCGTCGGGACAAATGTCCTTTCAGCCCCCAATCCGTGAATCACTCGCGGGTACTCAACGAGCCGACCCGACTTTAGTCACCATATATATAGTATGAATATATGTATAGTATATACCCGTGATCACCTCCCGAGTGATCACGGCCCGATAGTGTAGCAAGGCAGGCTGACAAGAATGTAGGGCCAATGATGATAAACTGGCATCCTATACTAAGCATTTAGGATTGCGGGTAAGGTATCAATGACTGTAGCAACACTGATAGGCTATGCAACAGAATAGGAGTAACCGAACAGTAACAGGCTACACTACTCTAATGCAAGCAGTAGAGAGAAGAATAGGCGATATCTGGTGATCAAGGGGGGGCTTGCCTGGTTGCTCTGGCAAGAAGGAGGGGTCATCAACTCCGTAGTCGAACTGGGCAGCAGCAGCGTCGGTCTCGTAGTCTACCGGAGAGAAGAGGGGGAAGAAACAGTAAATACAATGCAAACATAAGCATGTCGATGCATGACATGACAATGAGCAGTATTAGGTGTGCCCTAACGCGATAGTAGGTGATACCGGCGAAAGGGGGAAACATCCGGGAAAGTATCCCCGGTGTTTTGTGTTTTCGGGCAGATGAACCGGAGGTGAAATGTTGCAGGTTCACTATGCTAGGTACGCGTGGCAAACAAATGGGCTGCATATCTGGATTCGTCTCATCGTTCTGAGCAACTTTTATGTACAAAGTTTTTCTATCCGAGCTACGGTTTATTTTATATTAATTTTAAAAGATTTAATCATTTTTAGAATTTATCTAATTATTTTGCAACAACAATATCCAGAATAGTGTACGCTGACATCATCATGACGTCAACAGTCAACAGAGCGCTGACTGGCTCAAATTGACGTGTGGGTCCAAATTGTCATTCATTGTTAACTAACCTAATAGATTAATTAACTAACCTAAGTGATGAGATTAATCTAATCAGGATTAATTAAGTTAATTAATTAAGTAGTTAATTAATTAATTAATTTCTTAATTATTATTATTATTAATTTTTTTTATAAATGTCCCGGGGCGTGGGCCCCTCATGTCATTATCCCAGAGGCCTAGCGGGCACAGTGCGGTTCGGTTAACGGGGCAGGCACCCGAACGAGGGGTGAACCGGGCCGCGACGGGGGGCACGGGCGCTAGAGCGCGCTGGCGGCCAGGGAAGGGCTCGTCAGCTGGCCGTTTCCGGCGAAGGAAGCCAGCGCAGGAGGTGGCGCCAGAGGTAGCAGCAAGTGCGCTGCGGCCTCGCGCAAGGCGGCAGCGGCAAGGTGGTCGCCGGAGCGCGGCAAGAGGGAACGGGAGGGGCCGCGCTGGAAGCCGCAGCAGCACGGTTGGGGCGATAGAGCCGCGACAGCATGACGAGGAGGAGGGCCGCGGGTTGGATGACCGCCGTGGGAGGGGTGAAGCTAAGGGAGTGGAAGGCGGAGACGGAGCAAAGCGACGCCGTCGCGGCTGTGGGAGAATGGGAGCGGGACCGGGCGTGGGGTGAGCGCGTGCTGCCCAGAGCGTGAGCTCTAGCATGCGGCCGCACGTGCAAAGGCGCGGCCGTGGGTGCGCACGAGGTGCGGCGAGCATAGCTACGGAGAGGACGACATGCGTGGTGACCTGCGGGGAAAGAGGAGGGGAGGTAGCGATGCTCACGGTGGGTTCGTAGGGTTCGGGGCAACGGGACCTGGGGAGGTCGAGGGGGACGACGCAAGCGAAGAGGAGGCAGACCGAAGGAGCCGCGGCAGCATGACGAGGAGGAGGGCCGTGGGTCGGATGGCCGTCGGGGGAGGGGTGAAGCCAAGGGAGTGGAAGGCAGAGGCGGAGCAGGGCGACGCGGTCGCGGCTGTGGGCGCACGAGAGGGGGACCGGGTGTGGGGTGAGCGGGTGCTGCCCAGAGCGTGAGCTCCGGCACACAGGCACACGGGCGCGCACGCGAAGGCACGGTCGTGGGTGCGCACGAGGTGCGGCGAGCACGGCTA
>NC_057807.1:474571715-474622983 GCF_018294505.1 Triticum aestivum | reverse complement strand
CGAGGGGGGAGTGGGGGAGCGAGTGGGGCGATAGGGGGTTACGGCTAGGGTTTCAGGGGTGGGGGTTTTGGAGAGGGGGTGGGTCGGCCGGTTGGTTGGGCCAGGTGGGCCGGTCGGGCGGTGTGGTGGGGAGGGGTCCTCTTTTTTTCTTTTTCTTTGTTTTATTTCTTTTCTTTATTTTTCTTTTCTGTTTTAATTCATTTTAAGTATTTATACATTTTCTAAAAATGTGTTTACTTCACTATAATTACTTATGCAATAATTGGCACAGCCTGAACATTTTAGTTTTGATGTTTGTCATATTTTGAATTTGATTTTTGGACCGGTTTTGAACTAACGAAAGATTAGCAACAGTAACAGAGGTGACGTGGCATCATTAGCAGAGTTTCACTGTAGCATAATTATCCGGGCATTATAAATCTCCTCCACTACAAGAAATCTCGTCCCGAGATTTAGGAGGTAGAAGGAAACAGTGCGGGGTATTCTTCGCGTAGACGATCCTCACATTCCCAAGTGGCTTCATCTTCAGAATGGTGCGACCACTGGACCTTGAGGACTTGATCGCCTTCTGACATGTGTCGCGTTCAGCTTGGTCGAGAATGCGAACCGGATGCTCTTTATAGGAAAGGTCCTGTTGCAATTCTAGCACTTCATGATCAACTCCTCAGATTGGGTCCTTGAAGCAACGGCGAAGCTGTGACACGTGGAAAACATCGTGAACATGAGAAAGGTTCGGCCGAAGCTCTAGTTGGTATGCCACTTTTCCACGCCTTTCCAGAATAGTGAAAGGACCAATATAGCGAGGAGCTAGCTTGCCCTTGATCCCGAAGCGGTGAGCACCCTTCATTGGTGTGACTCGAAGATAAGCCTTTTTGCCAGGTTGATAGACCATGTCCTTATGATGATGGTCATACTGACTCTTCTGACGCGACTGAGCAGTCTTGAGATTCTCGCGAATAATGCGGACTTGTTCTTCGGCTTGTTGGATAATATCCGAACCAAAGAATGGATGTTCCCCAGTTTCTAACCAGTTCAGAGGGTTTCGTCACTTTCGTCCATATAACACTTCGAAGGGGGCCATCTTCAGACTAGCTTGATAGCTATTATTGTGTGAGAACTCAGCATATGGGAGAGATTCCTCCATTTCTTGCCGAAGGTAATAACACAAGATCGAAGCATGTCTTCGAGAACTTGGTTGACGCGTTCAACTTGCCCTTGTGACTGAGGATGAAAAGCGGTGCTAAAAGACAGATGAGTCCGCATAGCTTCTTGGAAACTTGCCCAGAATCTTGAAGTGAATAAACTGCCACGGTCTGAACTGATCATGAGTGGAATACCGTGTAATGAGACAATTATGGACATGTAGAGGGTTGCCAGCTGACTAGCAGTGATAGTCTCTTTGATAGCCAGAAAATGTGCAACTTTAGAAAGCTGGTCAATGACGACAAGAATAGCATCATTACCTTTCTGCGATTTGGAGAATCCAGTGACGAAGTCCATTTCAACTTGGTCCCATTTGCATTCAGGAATAGAGATAGGTTGCAGAGTTCCAGCAAGCCTTTGATTCTCTACTTTGATACGACGACAAATGTCACACTCAGCAACATAACAAGCAATGTCTTGCTTCATATTAGACCACCAGAATCTCTGACGAATGTCTTGGTACATCTTGGTGCTACCGGGATGAATAGACAAAGGTGTATCATGAGCTTCCTTCATAACCGTTGGAGTCAGATTCAGGTTTTCACGCGTACTCGGAACCACTAGGCGGCCTTTGAAGTACAAGGCGCCATCATTGGCAATAGTGAAGTATGAGGGCTTTCCTTTTGCGCGATAGCGTTTAATCTTCTCGACTTCATTGTCACATTTTTGTATCCATTTGATGGTGTCCACAAGATCTGGTCTAGCAACCAGGGTATTGAGAGAACCCTGGGAAACAACATGGAGGTTCATTTTTTGGAACAGTGGGGGAGGGGGAGCGTGTCAGGACCCCGACTCAATGCCACATCGATCTAGCATGTAACACCTCATATCACTTTGCGGCCTCACGCACGGTATTCCCACGGGTGTCGTCTTAACTTAGCCCGGGACCGTTTGCGCCTTTTGGCACACGTATATGATAGTGTCGCTAGCATCCATATGATAAGGAGCCCGGGCTGACATGGCTAGTCGTAAACCCAAAGTGGCACAGACTTACAGGGACAGGCATCCATGACCCAGCATCGAACGTGTCGGTCATCAGCGAGTGAATCCAGGCTGTAGCACTGGGCTAGCAGGACTCCGGTGAACCGGGCTGTAGCAGGCTAACAGGACTCCGGTATTCATCGCGTGACATTTCCCCGAAGGGACAGACACAGGAACGAAGAAGGACACATGCCGGCCAGCCTAAGTGTTCCGGAGCAGTAGCAAGCTACCATGGCTCAGTGGAAACACTAGGAGACATTTCCCGGTAAGAGAGGCTACTAAAGATAAACAACTAGATGGTCAGATCCCACACATACCAAGCATTTCAATAACATACACACAATATGCTCGATATGTGCAAATACAACATGGCATCACAACATGACTCTACAAATCAAGTATTTATTCATTAGGCTCCGAGGAGCGAGATATTACAAACATAGGTCTCATGACCCAACATTCAGAGTATACAAGTCAAAGCACAAGCGGAAACTATCATGTCTGAGTACAGACCACTATAAATGAAAAAGGCTGAGAAGCCTGACTATCTACCAGATCCTGCCGAGGCACAAGATCGTAGCTGAGGTAACAAGCTAAACGTTGAAGACCACGCGGAAATACTAGTGAGACTGAAGTCTCTCTGCAAAAACATAAAATAGGCAAACGTGAGTACAAATGTACCCAGCAAGACTTACATCAGAACTATCTACATATGCATCATTATCAACAAAGGGATGGTGGGGTTTAACTGCAGCAAGCCAGCTTTGACTCGGTGGCTATCCTGAACTACGACTGCGAGTAACTCTTTTGAGGTGGCGCACACGAGTCCACATATTCACCATATCAATACACCACTATGGATCCGCTCCCGTCTCCCTACGAGAACGCCATCCATAGCACTCACGCTTATCTTGCGTATTTTAGAGTATCCACTTTCACTTGTCTATGAACTGATATAAGCAACCCAGAGGTCCTTTTCCGTGGACACGGCTATTCGAATAGATTAGGTTAACCCTGTAGGGGTGTACTTCTTCACACACGCTCTCACCACTTACCGCCGTTTACACGACATGTACTCGGCAACCTTCAAGCGGAAGCCCAACGTGGGTGTCGGCCACGGCCTGCCTAAACACTCAAGTCTCTAGTCCAGGTTTATCGCCCATTCGGGTTCCATCCATGAGGAGATCCGGCCGGAGTTTCGCTCACAGCCCCAAACGATGTGAACAGGGTTCCCGAGACACCAAACGGGCGCCCGGTACACCATGCCACGTGCCTACCGCATCACAGCCCACCCCTACGGTCAGCGCTGCGCACGGCCTCCAGCGTACTACAAACACCAGAAACTACTTGCAACTCCTGGACAGAGGACAAGGGTGATTAAGAAGCCGAGAGGGTCCATTGGTTTCGGGCCCAATGCGTGGTAGTAGCTGAATCATGGATCACAAACACAGAACTCAGTTCCTGAGGACGGTTGCAATGAGACAACCCACCATGTACTCCTACATGGCCTCTCACCGCTACCTTTACCAAATCGTGTTCACACACTTAGCTCACACACAGTAGGACATGTTCACACACCTCTGATTCATCCCCGATGAATCAGACCTGACTCAACTCTAAGCAGTAGCAGGCATGACAAACAAACATGAATGAGTAGGCACAACAGGGCTCAAACAACTCCTACTCATGCTAGTGGGTTTCATCTATTTACTGTGGAATGACAGGTCATGCAAAGGATAAAGGGGTTCAGCTACCGCAGCAAGTAACAGATGAATCGATGTTGTCCTAATGCAGTAAAAGAGAGCAGGAGCGAGAGAGTGGGATTTTATCGGAATGAACAAGGGGGTTTTGCTTGCCTGGCACTTCTGAAGATAACATTGAGTCTTCATCAGTGTCAACGATCACATCATCGGTACACGTCTATCGAGAGGGGACAATTACCGGCAAATACAGAAAAACACGATCAGTGCAATGCACAATATGATGCATGATCGTGACATGGCAAAATGAATGTGTTTTGGGCTAATGCAACTAAAACCAGATTAAATGAAGTTGGTTTGAATCCAAGATTCAAATTCAAACTCCATATGTGATTATTCAAATGCCATGTAATTGATTTGTGCTAAACAGCAGCTATAAGTTGTTCTAACATGCATGAAAATGGTACATATGGATTCCTTGAATTTTTCTGATAATTTTTCATATATAAATTATTTAATTTGGAGTTACGGTTAATTTTCTATGAATTTTAGAAGTTTATACAATTTTCTGGATTTTCTGAATTATTTTAGAAAATGATTATCTGCGTCATCATTGCGTCATGCTGACCTCAGCAGGTCAACAGACCGGGTCCAGGTCAAACCTGACACTGGGACCCACATGTCAGTGTGATTAGCTTAACTAAAATTAATTAAACTAATCATAATAGTTAACAGGGCTGGGCCCCACCTGTCATTGACTCAGGAGAGTCAACCGGGGCCCACCCGTGGTCAAAGTCAAAGTCGGCTGCCGGCGTTTAGCCGCCGGCGAGCCCGACGCGGCGGCGAGAGTGGTTTTGGCCACTCCGGCGACAAATGGGCCGCGGAGGGCATCTAGGAGGAGCTGGGGACGAGCCGAAGCTCTTGGTGGAGTCGGTTGCGCTCGGGGCGGCCGGAATCGTTGCCGGCGGCGAGCGAGGCGGCGGCCGGAGCTCGGGTGGGTGCGGGGTTAGCTCTGCGGCTTGCAAACGAGCTAGCTGCCACGCTAGCGTTACTCCACGGGTCGTTGCGAGTGCAACGGACGCACGCGCGGGGCCATTTGGTCACCGGGGCTTCGCCGGCGACGAGCCCGCGCGGCGACGGCTACGGTAAGCAAGGGGGCGGCGGCTACGGCAAGCAAACGAAGGCGGGATTAGGGGGAAGAGGACCGGGGGCTCACCACGGTCATGAAGAGATGCTCGGCGAGGTCGGGGACGGTCCGGAGCCGGCGAATTTGACGAAGATGGCCGGCGGGTCCGAGGTAGAAGACGACGGCGATGGCGGCGATGCAGGGCTTCCGGAGGGCTGTGGATCGGTGGGGAGGAAGAGGGGGTCGAGGCAGAGCTCCTGGGTGCATCGGCGAGGCTAGGGGTGCACGGTGGCTGCGGCAATCGGCGTCGGTGGCGGCGGTTCCGTTCGGGCCCGAGGTGCGGAGCGAGAGGGAGAGCAGGAGAAGGGGATGAGCACGGGAGGGAGTTGAGAGCGGCCCGAGGGTTGCGTGGCGCTCGGGAGAGGCATCCAGACCCTCGGCGGCAAGCAGGAGCTGGCGAGGTGCGTGCTCGCGCGCGTCGGGCACGCGCTCGTCCTTCTGTCCAGGGAGGAAGACGACAGGGAGGCTGTGGTGGTGGGCTGGGCCGGCCACTTGGGCCGCCAGGTAAGCCCAGGTGAGATTCCTTCTCTCTCTCTGCTTTCTGTTTTATATTTCTGTTTTCTATTTTGTTCTGTTTTGTTTTGGTTTAGTAAAAATACTAAACAATTTTATAAAATCCTGAAAATAATTATGTGGCTAGAACTAAAATATACCAAACCACATAAAATGTTCCAGAATTATTGGACATATATTAATTATATATAAAATATAAATCCAATGCAATTAGTTATTGAATTAATTCAAATGGCCAAAACAAATATTTCTGTGACTCCAAAAATATTGGTTTGAATTTTACCTCTTACCAATATTTCTATAGAATAACAGGAACATTTTCTTGGATTCATTTGAGAAGAATTAAATGTTGGTTATTTTTAGAGGTTTTCTGAGGCTTTTGAAAATTCCTCAATTCAAATTTGATTTGAATTTAAACATGATGCAGCAACCAAGCTAGTCCAAGGCCAGGGTAAAGCTAGGGATGTGACAACTCACCCCCACTAAACAAGAATCTCGTCTCGAGATTCAAGCGTAGGGTAAGGTGAAGGGGAAACACAAACTAGCACAATCTTCACGATCCAGGTTGCACTTCAATTGAATGTTGATTCGTTCACCATCGTTGTCTCGAAGTCTTGCTCTGAGAAATCCTGCCAACATGACATGGAGAGAAGAAGGAGACTCTAGAAGGGTCGATCTTCTCGAAGATCGAACAACTCAAGATTAACTCACGGAATGAGACATAGCAACCTCTCTCGAGCTGAGAGACGAAGCACACATCCATAGGAATGGGGTGAAGCAGATGACAAAGGTTCACTAGGTAGACAACAATTTCATACCTAAGAAGGTGGTAAACGATTGTCAACGTAGCGAGGAGTTGAGTTGCCATGATACCATAACGATACACCTTAGGGAAGGTGACTCGTAGAGATATCCCCTTAAGTGGCAAAAGAATTACTTTTGATTCAGAGATCATTGAAACTCTTTAAACCAGCCTAAGGCAATTCTCGAGCGATCATTTGGAGGGGGTCGGTAGAATGGCATACTCGGACTTGGATGATGTGGATTACCTTGTTGAAGACAACGTAATGGATGAATTTGCTTATCACCGGAAATGGAAGAGACCCATGGTAGAATGGCACATTGGCGGTGCAAGCTGGGAACGAAATGCAAATGATGGGAATGATTCTGGTAACTGGGGAAGAACCCAACAATAAAGAGTGAATTCACTGTTTGAAGAGGTCATAGCATTGCCGAGGAAACTGAGAGTAATCCCAGTTAGAGCCGATGATAACACGTAACGCTTGTGCGTGCTCTCAAGAACTTGAGCATTTCCATATTCATCAAGGTTTTACCAACATCCGTGTCAAGGGTCCGGCAACACAACTTGCTACCATGATGAATGATGATGGAGGATGTAGATGCAAAGAAAGATAACACCTTCTCAGATTTCATCTTAGCGAAGCCAAGGAAACAAAATCTGGATGATCGACCGAGAAACATTTAGCACTCCGCTTCTAATGTTCTCCTTGATGTGCTAGTGTAACCCATTCATAGAAATGGTCTGGTATCTAGGACATCAAGTAAAAGGCCGGACTTCGGGATCTCAAAATCCATAGGGGCAACTAGGGAGTAAATCCTACAAAATCCCTATGGGGAGGTGGCCAACTTCCTCAATCAAGATATTATAATAACAGGTCTTCCGGCTGGGTGTGTTGGCCACGACATCCACTTTACCGGTTATCGAGGGACCAATATTATAGTTCTTGGAGAATGTTCCAACCATCATATCTGCCTGAGATTCAGATCTGGTTGGTGTCAGGATATCCCAGACTCATCAAGTCTAGAAAGAAAAATGAAAGTTTGCAACACAAATCGACGAGATGACGTTGCGAGATTCTCGGGAAATAAACTACGATAGTAAGCTCCAAAACATGAGCTGGTTCTGCTACAAACATGTGAACACGTTGTCCCGGACAAGCATGACCACGTGGTAGTCTTACAATAAAACACTACCGAGTTCTGGTTGGGAACCATCACCGTGGATAACGAAGTCCTTGCATAAGTCATATGATTAGCTCTTATGAAGGAACTTCTTCCCCTTGAACAAATCAATCAGTGGCTTGGTGTGCTCGGGACACATATGGAATGAAGGTTGCAAGTCTCCAGACCACAGAATACTTCGCACGTGTGCATGACTAATTTGGAATGATTCCAGGGAAACAAAACAATCTTCCTCAAATTCATGGCGGCAACTTGCATCATATGCACATGAATTAGGGAAAATCACTACTTTCATTCAAACATATGCTTCATGAACGAAACACGAAGAAATGCTTACACAAGTTTCCAACACTAGGTTGATGTTCAACATGATTCATGGGGGGAGACAAAATGCTACTGATGGGCTCAACAGCAATTCATCGGAATTTCCATATCACTGGACTTCCACCATCATGTGAACACGGTGATAGCATTGGTCAGACCAAAGATGTAATGGTGTATGCTCGAGGAATCAACCACGAGTAGGACAACATTACGAGCATCGTTGGTACTGATTTGATTTGATGATAGCCCACACTCAAATCAAGGGATTGATAAGACAATAGGTCCAGCAACTGATCACAGGGACCAATCGATGAAGATATCATCTTTCTTCAACACACACTACACAAGAATATCCCTTTGGAACGAACTAAGTCAGACAAGTTTTTATCTTCCAACTCTCCAAGTTGTTGTCCAGCTTAACCAACTAGCTCAGGGATATCTAACACCGATTCTTGGAAAGAAGGTGGTTCATAAGAAACCAACTTGATCACGGGCTCAACATAACGGTCAGGTGACGACCTGGTAGTACTTCCGAGAAGATCTTCGGAAAATCACGAACCACCGATATGTTACTAAGCTCGAGAACAATCTTGCTTTTCAGGGCAAGATGATATGATCAAATGAGCGAGGACTTGACAAATCCTAACTCATCAATCAAAGAGTGCACCAGGAAATAAGGACTAGGTAGCACGATCAATCTTAGAATGGTGATTCAATAACCAACATACTAAGAATAAAATTATTATCCTTTAACTACCAAGCAACGAGGTTGCTAGGAGTATTGATTTCACACGTCACAATTCATTTGTCGGTATTCCGGTTGCATCAACACGGAACCGAGGAATGAAAAAGGATGGCGAGAAGTATCACTATGTCAAGAATTCACAAAAGGTGGTGCAATTCTCATGAAATTCCTGTCATAAAGAAGGTAATACTTCAGGGTAGAGCAGACCAGAAGCTGGATTGTAACTTGATCTGCGGAACACAACTACTTTGACCCAATCCTAAATATGGATGAGGTACTGGAGTTTGTTTCTCCTAGTCATTCAGGACGGAATGGCTTGACGGGCCACAAGAGTAATAGGCATCGACAAACGAACGCGCGCATACTCTTGACTATCAATTGATAGACGAAGGTCAGTAGACAACTAAAGAGGGACAACTCAAAGGAACATATAACTTTCTGAGTTGTGGATGCATAAATTAGTATGTCGAACCGAGTTCAACATAATTCTTCCGGATAACCCATGCAGAAAGGTAGAACTGGTAGAGTCACGATTTATGAATGGAGAACTCCTCAAGAATAATCCTGTTGTGATATTTCAGTTCAACGAGGAACTTCTGCCATAAGTAGTTCATGGTATTTGGAAGAAGAAGATACCACGGACTTCAAGGACTATCGCAAAGGTTACTAATATCCTGAAGGCACTAACAATTACTATCAACACGAAGTAGGTGGAGTGAATCTCGGGTTCAAGAACCCAGGAACAGAATACCTATTACTAAGTAGCATCACGGAATGCTTTCGAGGATAAAGGCCAGAATCTTCACACTAGGACACAAATCATGGCTAGACCACTAGATGATCCCCTAAGCACTTAGGGTCATAATAATAATTCCAACATATATGTCGAGGCAATAATTACCTCAACACACCGATTAGTGTGGTTAATCTGGCCCATGGGAACATCGGAAACAGAAGGAAGGGATTTGCAAATGCATCGGACTATTTAGAAACCTGGGATGACTCGGACAGCATAATGACTATAATTGCTC
This sequence comes from Triticum aestivum, assembly GCF_018294505.1. Lineage (NCBI taxonomy): Eukaryota > Viridiplantae > Streptophyta > Magnoliopsida > Poales > Poaceae > Triticum > Triticum aestivum. Next base: position 474,613,317 of record NC_057807.1, on the reverse strand, counting down.
AAAAAGATTTGAGACAATCACAAAAATGGTGGCATAACCACTCAGAAGCACAATATCAAGGTTCCGAGATCAACAATTAACATACGAAAGTAGTAGGAACTGAACTGAGACTTAAATCCAACAATCTTATAAGTCTACTGATTAGTAACACGTGATCCTAATAGAAAGAAGAGATAGCCTAGTTCTTAATCCCCGCAGGAAAGATAAGATGACTCAGATCAGAAGGGCATGAGGTATAAGGAGTAAAAGAGCCTTACGTTCCATCCCACAATCAATTCCCCTACATATAACTAAAGAATTTCTAGACTCAACTTCGACCAGTTTGGCTTGGTAATCCTACAGGCAGTCAAGCTCTGATACCAACGCTGTCAGGACCCCGACTCAATGCCACATCGATCTAGCATGTAACACCTCATATCACTTTGCGGCCTCACGCACGGTATTCCCACGGGTGTCGTCTTACCTTAGCCCGGGACCGTTTGCGCCTTTTGGCACACGTATATGATAGTGTCGCTAGCATCCATATGATAAGGAGCCCGGGCTGACATGGCTAGTCGTAAACCCAAAGTGGCACAGACTTACAGGGACAGGCATCCATGACCCAGCATCGAACGTGTCGGTCATCAGCGAGTGAATCCAGGCTGTAGCACTGGGCTAGCAGGACTCCGGTGAACCGGGCTGTAGCAGGCTAACAGGACTCCGGTATTCATCGCGTGACATTTCCCCGAAGGGACAGACACAGGAACGAAGAAGGACACATGCCGGCCAGCCTAAGTGTTCCGGAGCAGTAGCAAGCTACCATGGATCAGTGGAAACACTAGGAGACATTTCCCGGTAAGAGAGGCTACTAAAGATAAACAACTAGATGGTCAGATCCCACACATACCAAGCATTTCAATAACATACACACAATATGCTCGATATGTGCAAATACAACATGGCATCACAACATGACTCTACAAATCAAGTATTTATTCATTAGGCTCCGAGGAGCGAGATATTACAAACATAGGTCTCATGACCCAACATTCAGAGTATACAAGTCAAAGCACAAGCGGAAACTATCATGTCTGAGTACAGACCACTATAAATGAAAAAGGCTGAGAAGCCTGACTATCTACCAGATCCTGCCGAGGCACAAGATCGTAGCTGAGGTAGCAAGCTAAACGTCGAAGACCACGCGGAAATACTAGTGAGACTGAAGTCTCTCTGCAAAAACATAAAATAGGCAAACGTGAGTACAAATGTACCCAGCAAGACTTACATCAGAACTATCTACATATGCATCATTATCAACAAAGGGATGGTGGGGTTTAACTGCAGCAAGCCAGCTTTGACTCGGTGGCTATCCTGAACTACGACTGCGAGTAACTCTTTTGAGGTGGCGCACACGAGTCCACATATTCACCATATCAATACACCACTATGGATCCGCTCCCGTCTCCCTACGAGAACGCCATCCATAGCACTCACGCTTATCTTGCGTATTTTAGAGTATCCACTTTCACTTGTCTATGAACTGATATAAGCAACCCAGAGGTCCTTTTCCGTGGACACGGCTATTCGAATAGATTAGGTTAACCCTGCAGGGGTGTACTTCTTCACACACGCTCTCACCACTTACCGCCATTTACACGACATGTACTCGGCAACCTTCAAGCGGAAGCCCAACGTGGGTGTCGGCCACGGCCTGCCTAAACACTCAAGTCTCTAGTCCAGGTTTATCGCCCATTCGGGTTCCATCCATGAGGAGATCCGGCCGGAGTTTCGCTCACAGCCCCAAACGATGTGAACAGGGTTCCCGAGACACCAAACGGGCGCCCGGTACACCGTGCCACGTGCCTACCGCATCACAGCCCACCCCTATGGTCAGCGCTGCGCACGGCCTCCAGCATACTACAAACACCAGAAACTACTTGCAACTCCTGGACAGAGGACAAGGGTGATTAAGAAGCCGAGAGGGTCCATTGGTTTCGGTCCCAATGCGTGGTAGTAGCTGAATCATGGATCACAAACACAGAACTCAGTTCCTGAGGACGGCTGCAATGAGACAACCCACCATGTACTCCTACATGGCCTCTCACCGCTACCTTTACCAAATCGTGTTCACACACTTAGCTCACACACAGTAGGACATGTTCACACACCTCTGATTCATCCCCGATGAATCAGACCTGACTCAACTCTAAGCAGTAGCAGGCATGACAAACAAACATGAATGAGTAGGCACAACAGGGCTCAAACAACTCCTACTCATGCTAGTGGGTTTCATCTATTTACTGTGGAATGACAGGTCATGCAAAGGATAAAGGGGTTCAGCTACCGCAGCAAGTAACAGATGAATCGATGTTGTCCTAATGCAGTAAAAGAGAGCAGGAGCGAGAGAGTGGGATTTTATCGGAATGAACAAGGGGGTTTTGCTTGCCTGGCACTTCTGAAGATAACATTGAGTCTTCATCAGTGTCAACGATCACATCATCGGTACACGTCTATCGAGAGGGGACAATTACCGGCAAATACAGAAAAACACGATCAGTGCAATGCACAATATGATGCATGATCGTGACATGGCAAAATGAATGTGTTTTGGGCTAATGCAACTAAAACCAGATTAAATGAAGTTGGTTTGAATCCAAGATTCAAATTCAAACTCCATATGTGATTATTCAAATGCCATGTAATTGATTTGTGCTAAACAGCAGCTATAAGTTGTTCTAACATGCATGAAAATGGTACAGATGGATTCCTTGAATTTTTCTGATAATTTTTCATATATAAATTATTTAATTTGGAGTTACGGTTAATTTTCTATGAATTTTAGAAGTTTATACAATTTTCTGGATTTTCTGAATTATTTTAGAAAATGATTATCTGCGTCATCATTGCATCATGCTGACCTCAGCAGGTCAACAGACCGGGTCCAGGTCAAACCTGACACTGGGACCCACATGTCAGTGTGATTAGCTTAACTAAAATTAATTAAACTAATCCTAATAGTTAACAGGGCTGGGCCCCACCTGTCATTGACTCAGGAGAGTTAACCGGGGCCCACCCGTGGTCAAAGTCAAAGTCGGCTGCCGGCGTTTAGCCGCCGGCGAGCCCGACGCGGCGGCGAGAGTGGTTTTGGCCACTCCGGCGACCAAATGGGCCGCGGAGGGCATCTAGGAGGAGCTGGGGACGAGCCGAAGCTCTTGGTGGAGTCGGTTGCGCTCGGGGCGGCCGAAATCGGTGCCGGCGGCGAGCGAGGCGGCGGCCGGAGCTCGGGTGGGTGCGGGGTTAGCGCTGCGGCTTGCAAACGAGCTAGCTGCCACGCTAGCGTTACTCCACGGGTCGTTGCGAGTGCAACGGACGCACGCGCGGGGCCATTTGGTCACCGGGGCTTCGCCGGCGACGAGCCCGCGCGGCGACGGCTACGGTAAGCAAGGGGGCGGCGGCTACGGCAAGCAAACGAAGGCGGGATTAGGGGGAAGAGGACCGGGGGCTCACCACGGTCACGAAGAGATGCTCGGCGAGGTCGGGGACGGTCCGGAGCCGGCGAATTTGACGAAGATGGCCGGCGGGTCCGAGGTAGAAGACGACGGCGATGGCGGCGATGCAGGGCTTCCGGAGGGCTGTGGATCAGTGGGGAGGAAGAGGGGGTCGAGGCGGAGCTCCTGGGTGCATCGGCGAGGCTAGGGGTGCACGGTGGCTGCGGCAATCGGCGTCGGTGGCGGCGGTTCCGTTCGGGCCCGAGGTGCGGAGCGAGAGGGAGAGCAGGAGAAGGGGATGAGCACGGGAGGGAGTTGAGAGCGGCCCGAGGGTTGCGTGGCGCTCGGGAGAGGCATCCAGACCCTCGGCGGCAAGCAGGAGCTGGCGAGGCGCGTGCTCGCGCGCGTCGGGCACGCGCTCGTCCTTCTGTCCAGGGAGGAAGACGACAGGGAGGCTGTGGTGGTGGGCTGGGCCGGCCACTTGGGCCGCCAGGTAAGCCCAGGTGAGATTCCTTCTCTCTCTCTGCTTTCTATTTTATATTTCTGTTTTCTATTTTGTTCTGTTTTGTTTTGGTTTAGTAAAAATACTAAACCATTTTATAAAATCCTGAAAATAATTATGTGGCTAGAACTAAAATATACCAAACCACATAAAATGTTCCAGAATTATTGGACATATATTAATTATATATAAAATATAAATCCAATGCAATTAGTTATTGAATTAATTCAAATGGCCAAAACAAATATTTCTGTGACTCCAAAAATATTGGTTTGAATTTTACCTCTTACCAATATTTCTATAGAATAACAGGAACATTTTCTTGGATTCATTTGAGAAGAATTAAACGTTGGTTATTTTTAGAGGTTTTCTGAGGCTTTTGAAAATTCCTCAATTCAAATTTCATTTGAATTTAAACATGATGCAGCAACCAAGCTAGTCCAAGGCCAGGGTAAAGCTAGGGATGTGACAGAGCGAGTGCACCAGGAGGAACAATATGGAGGTTCAGCTTTCTGAATTCTTCAACAAGCGAGGGCTGAACTTTGTGAACCTAGAGGTGGTTGTAGTAAGATTTGCAGCTCAAGGCATCAGCCATTAGATTAGCCTTGCCTAGATTATAGGAGACACCCAAGTTAAAATCTGCTACAGTCTCCATCCATCTCTGCTGACGGAGGTTCAGGTCTGGCTAAGTAAATAGATACTTCAGAGTTTGGTGGTCCGTGAAGATCTCGCAATGATTACCGAGAAGGTAATGTCGCCACTGTTTCAGTGCATGTATAACAGCAGCAAGCTCAAGGTCATGAACTGGGTAGTTCTCTTCGTGAGGGTGCAATTGTCGAGAGGCATAAACAATCACTTTACGCTCCTGCATTAGGACAGCGCCTAAGCCTTGACGTGAAGCATCACAGTAAATGATGAAGTCCTTAGTATCAGGTGGAGCAAGCACTGGGGCAGAAGTCAACTTGTCTTTGAGTTCCTGGAAACTTTCCTGACACTTTTCTGTCCACTCAAACTTGACGCCCTTATGAAGCAGGTTAGTCAGAGGTCTAGCGATCTTGGAGAAGTTCTCGATGAATCAACGGCAATAGCTAGCGAGTCCGAGAAAACTTCTGACTTGCTTGACATTCTTTGGAGGAGTCCAATCGAGAATAGCCTGAACTCGCTCAGGGTTGACGGTGATACCATCCTTGGAGATGACATGCCCAACATAGGTTACTTCAGGAAGCTAGAATTCACACTTGGAGAACTTGGCATAGAGTTGATGCTCTCTAAGCTTTTCCAAAACAAGACGAAGATATTCATCCATTCTTCTTCATTCTTGGAATATACAAGGATATCATCAAGATAAACCACGACAAACTTGTCGAGATATTGCATAAAGATATAGTTCATCAGATGAGAGAAGGTGGCTGGAGAATTGGTTAATCCAAAAGACATGACGATGTACTCGTATGATCCATAGCGAGTCACAAATGCGGTCTTTGGGATATCCTCTTCACGAACACGGATCTGATGGTAAGTCAACCTCAAGTCAAGTTTAGAGAACACTGACAAAACAGCCAGTTGATCATACAAATCATTGATCCGAGGAAGAGGATATTTGTTCTGAATGGTAGCCTGGTTAATAGGACGGTAGTCTTGGACCAATCGGTTTGTCCCATCCTTCTTAACAAAGAGAGAAGGTGCTCCCCAAGTAGAGCAACTTGGGCGAATGAAACCACTTCGAAGAGATTTGTCGATTTCCTCCTTGAGCTCACTGAGTTCATGCAGCGTCATCTTGTAGGGCCGTTTGGCTATAGGAGTGGTGCCTGGTTTTAAGTCGATGATGAATTCAACAGCTCTAGCAGGGGGAATCCCTAGAAGTTCTTCAGGAAAGACGTCTTGGAATTCGCAAGTGACATGAATGTTTTCAATGCCCTCGAGGGGTGTAGCATTCAAAGCATTCAAGGCATAAAGACTTGCCTCGGCATTCTGAAGTAGACGAGCATTGTAGCTAATTATTTCATCAGAAGGGTGTAGCAGATGGATGGTCTTAGTGGCGCAAACTATAGAAGCAGTATGCGCTTTCAACCAATCCATACCCAGAATGAGGTCGATGTTAGACGACATCAGGACAATGGGAGAGGCATAGAATTCCAATCCTTTGATTTCAACGGGGACGTCGTTGCAAATCATGGAGGTTCGACATTGGCCGGCAGGGGTTTTTACCACTAGTGGAGTGTTTATGACCTCACATTTAAGGTCGTGCTTGTATGCAAAATCTTCTAACACGAATGAATGTGATGCTCCTGTATCAAATAAAATGGATGCTGGTATAGAATTTACGAGGAGTGTACCCATCACAGTAGCAGGCTGGTCTTGAGCTTCATTGAGGTCAACGTGGTTGGCATGAACACGACCATAAGGCCTGGCATTGTTGTTGCGGGGCTGATTGCTTCCACGGCCAGCTGCAGGGAGGGCGAGTTGATCCTGGTTCTAAAAGCAGTTCATGGAAAGGTGACCTGGTTGACCACACTTGTAGCACATACCATTATTGGGAGTGGGAACAGGAGCTTGGGGAGGTGGAGCTGAAGCCTTGGCTGCTTAGATGGTAGAGGTGGCAGACGAGGTGCAACATAGGGCTGCCTTGGAGCAGGTGCAGTTGGATGGTACATGCTGTTGGGAATCCAAATCCTATCCTTCTGCGAGGGTGGGCCCGAAGATGAGCCCGTGTCACAGTCGTGCCTGTGAGAGCCCTAGTGTTCATGCAGACCAGTTTTGATGTTGATGGCCTTATTCACCAAGGTGGCAAAATCGGCAAAGTCATGCACTAGCAGTGCAAGCTTGATGTCAGCTTGTAGTCCATCATGAAACTTCTCCTGTCTGCGTGCATCAGTTGCAATGTCTTCTTCAGCATAGCGGGATAAGTCCAGAAACTCCCACTGATAAGCTTCCACAGTTTTGTTGCCCTGTGTGAGGTTGCGGAACTCACGTTTCTTCCTGTCCATGATCCCCTGAGGAATGAAGCGGGCATGAAAGGCAGCTTGAAAGTCTGGCCAGGTAATGATTGTTCCAACTGGCAGAGTACGCCTGTGGCTGTCCCACCATTGAGAAGCTGGTCCCTTCAGGTAGAAGGAAACAAAGGTGACGTAGCTGGCAGGGGCTACAAACTCCAGCTCATAGGTGATGTCACGGAGCCAGTCATCAGCATCTAGAGGCTGAGTTGAGCTACGGTAGATGGTTGGGTTGAGACGCATGAAATCCTGCAGAGTTATTGGGTTTGGCTGTTGATTCACATTGGGGCGAGAAACTGAGCCAGCATATTCTCCATGAACTCCCGGTTCAGCTCAAACTGTTGGATCATACCAGCCATGTACTCAGGCGGTGGTGGGGCGTTGCCGCCACGACCACGACCACCTGGTCTAACCATCCTGCTAATATATAACAGGGGTAGTTCAGGATTGGGAAATTTGCATAGACAAGAATCATTCATGATGAAACATGCATAATTAAAGGACCACGGTAGATATTACATAGTAGTCGGCATAACTTACAACAAGGGTCGGACATAGAGTTCAGTACATAGACTAAGCCATCATAAGCGGCACAACTATGGCTAATCCAACTTTGGGGTGACCGTGGTAACGGGATCCTAATGTTAGAGTTAGTAAATTCGTTTAACCCGAGTAGGAGAGAGTTCAGAGCCCCAGAGTAAAGGTTGAGGAAAAAAAGATCCTAATACTACCCAATGGCGACGTGGGCTCGTAAGGCACACAACCAAGTTAGTAAAAGTTTTGTAGTGACTAGACTCGACTTCGGCCAAGGAGTGTGGAAGTGGGATTCCTATAGGCAGTCGACTCTGATACCAACTTGTGACGCCCCCGATCATGCACGCAAACGTGTACAATCATGATCAGGGACTCACGGGAAGATATCACAACACAACTCTAAAAGTAAAATAAGTCATACAAGCATCATATTACAAGCTAGGGGCCTCGAGGGCTCGAATACAAGTGCTCGACATAAACGAGTCAGCGGAAGCAACAATATCTGAGTACAGACATAAGTTAAACAAGTTGCCTTAAGATGGCTAACACAAACTGGGATATAGACCGAAAGAGGCACAGGCCTCCTACCTGGGATCCTCCTAACTACTCCAGGTCGTTGTCAGCGGCCTGCATGTAGTAGTAGGCACCTCCAGTGTAGTAGGGGTCATCGTCGACAGTGGTGCACTACAAAAAAATACACTTCCGTGATGATACGTGTTTGTCACAGTAGGTCGCGTTTTTGTCATGCATGTACATCCATGATGATTTTATGACAGAATCAAGATAGTCATAGTTGTGCTGTCGTAGAAGTGCTCCATGACATTACCAAAATTATCATCACGGAAGTGTCCACTTCCATGACAATAAATCGTGCATCATAGAAGTGCTTTCGTCAAGGGTGACAGACATGTGGCATCCACTGTAACGGAACGCCGTTAAGCTATCAGGTCAGGTTTTGGATCCGATAACCCGTTAACAGCCCCGACCAATGGGAAATTTCCACGTGTAAAATTCTTATTGGCCCGATGAAACACGTGTCAGCTCGTCAATGGGTCAGATAGGCGCCTATGATATGTAGACATGTGCCATGGCCGACCACTGTCCCACTTAGATTACAAATCCGGCCCGTTTGACTTGGTCAAAAGTTAATGAGCTGGCCCATGAAAAGCCTGTTAACGGTCTCTTCGCAAATAGCCCATTTTACGGCCCGTTAACTCATGGCCCGTTAGGCCCTAAAGGAAATCGGCCCAACCACGTCATGTGGGCCGTCGAATATAACACTAGCCCATTTCACTTTCGGCCCATGTATGGCCCACGACGTCTTTCCGCCCATATGAGGCCTTCATATCTTTCGGCCCTTTACTGGCCCACGGTGACTCTAGCCCATAATGAATGGTAATTTTCTTTGTACCCGTTAACGGCCCGTGATTTACATGGGCCGTTTCCAGCCCGTGTTAGCTTTCGGCCTATTGATGGCCGGCTCCTTTTCGGCCCTCGATTACTTCCCGCCCGTTACTGGCCTGTTCCCCTAATGGGCCAAATTCGGCCCATGATAAGAGTCGGCCCGTTACTGGCCTGTTACCCTAATGGGCCAAATTCGGCCCATGGCAAGAGTCGGCCCGTTTCTGGCCTGTTAACCCGTTGCACCGTTTCCAGCCCGTCCTATATTCTGGCCCATTAACGACCCGTTATGCTTGTGATAGAATTAAGCCTTTGCTGTCCTACGGCTTGTTAAGGGCCTGTTACCGTGTTGGGCCTATACCAATTATGCCCGTTTACGACCCATGTAGACTCATTTCTCCGATGGCCCGAGGCCCACCGATTCTACGGCCCTGTTGGAGGCCCATTTATCGATGGCCCGTAGGAGACCCATGGATCCTACGGCCCGTATATGGCCCATGGTAGTTGTGGCCACTAGCAAACCAGGGAAAAAGAAGACTAGGAAATAAATAAGGCCGAAACTAATGCTAGGCTATTAAGGCAATTGCACAAATTACATCCACTCGGCATCAAAGATCGCCACCAGTGCAATATAGGGAACACCCTACACTACACAAAAATGGCTTGCTGTTTTCTTCAGCCTGTGGCTGCACGTTACGAATAAATTTTGTATCGCAGCAAAACAAATTACAACTATATAACAAAAGGAAGGTTGGCATAAAACTTAACAGTCTAGCAGATAAATGCATCACCAGAAGTTCAGAAGCTCAGTTCATTTGACCTGACTATTACGTTTTCATGCTGCATTGTCTGATGGAGTACCATAACCCTCGCCTTCATTTCCCCTAGGCTCCTGAACAACATAGCAAATGTCTGATAGTCTGGTTTCAAAACCATGCATATCTTGACAACATCGAACAATGTCTCTCCCTGTTTCACAAAGGGTCTCTGTTAGGGAATGGACTTGTGTCTGGAGCGCAGGTACAACATTGCTTTGAGCTTGCATATCTTGATCATGAGGCAGTTTGGACGATATTGCCTTAACAACCAACCCAGTATTACGCAGGAACGTGCTTTTGGCACTGTTAGTGGACATGTATTGACCCACAGCAGCAAGAGCTGACATTGCGGTTATAGTTGCCTCGCCACCTTCAGAAGGTGGTGGTTCCACCATTTTTTCCGTAGCTCGATGAAAAGTTGAGGTTTTACATTAGTAGTACCAGAACAGAAGATATTAAGGAGGCATGAAAACCAAACAAAATAGCTTTGGTCTATATACAGAACTTATTCTAGTGAACCCATGTAAAATATTAGTTGTATTTTATTGCAAAGTACATAATAAAACCAGGTTCCAAACATATGACCATGTACCATCGCTAATGTATTGTCTATTTCGTCACATTGTATTTAGGGCTAAGGATAAAGAGACGAAGTTTATAATATGGTAAGCATAGTATGACATCATTCATATCACAAAACAACTGAGAACAGACAAACATGCAATTGTAACGTTGTGTGGGCAAGTCCAGCATGGAACTAGATTACGGGTCAAGATCAAACGAACATCACTCCTCTCTTTTAAACCATGTAAGGTGCAATGATACGCTAAGACAATTGTGTATAAAATTGAAAAGAGTAATAGACATTGGCTGCAAGCCATGCTGTTCAAGGCACAAGTCAGAGTAAGTAGTAGTTAAAAGGCATGAGGATTAAGGACTTACAACAGCGGCTTTGACTGGTGTAGTCGTGCCCTTCTTCTTGCTGGTGTGACAGTCCTTGAAGTTTTCCACAGAATTTGGTCCAGGTACTTTTTGGTCCTCTCGGACTTTCCTCTGCATTTCGAACAATTCAGTATAGATCTGATAATATGGTACAGCGAAAAGAGTGAAACAACAGCTAATTACAAGAGCCTCGCAGTGTGCAATATAGCTACGAGATCTTGTCGTCTGTTGGAATTTCACTTTCATACGGTTGGCCTTGTTCTTTGAACAGTTCACCTACAAGAAGATAGATTTGTGTGGCACATGCATAAATAGGACTTCAACATGTGATCTGATCACATATATATAATGTAACTGATACTTTGGATCAGACCAGTGTTTAACAAGGCCCCTCCAGTCTTCATCCGATATATTTTCCACTAGAGATGTTTGGTAAAGTTCACTGTTAGCCTTGCCTTCAAAGTGAGTTTTCCTCAAATTATACCGATACTGTCGCAGAGCAGACTTGAAAACTTGGGTGCAAGCTTGTATGGTCGCATCATCTTGGCTATCCAACTTGAACCTCATCTGTTGAAAATTATGGGAGTCTCATTATCAGCAACCTAGAAAGTATGGGACAGAGCAAGATGATATTACTAGTTTCCATACATAACCATACTTACAGATAAATGTTCGAGGAAGGTGTTGAACTGGGTTTCGTCTTTGTCATTCATGTACAGAATCCATGTTGGGAGGATACGTACATGACACCTAACAGCAATCGCTGCCTCTGATACTAACTTGGCTGACTCTGTAGCATCACGTGGCCTTTTTAAACGTGCCTCAAAACGGATCTCCATTCTTCCTCCTCTAGATTTAGTTAACCTATCAAGAAATATCCCTGATGTTTGTTTCCTCTTGTGCCTAGGTTCTAGTCCAACAACGAACATAGGAAGTGTTAGTGTACATCAAACAGTGAGATTACATATAAAGAATCATGCAACTGTAACTTGACTCCAGCAACTACCTTCTTGCTGTTGAAGCTCACAAGGTTCATCTGATATTGCCAACTCGTCTTCTGTCAAGAGTGCTTGGGAAGTAGTGTCAGGTGGCAAGGGAGCTTGGGAACGTGCTGCTAGCTCAGTTGACGCACGAGTAAGTCGTGCAGCTGGTAGTATTGTGGTAGGTGTGCAAGAACTAGGGTTGTCTCTGCTTGTTTGGTGGCAGTTATTTGTTTCTGTTTGGCTTTTTTTGCAGCTCGTGTAGCATGGGATGTCATGTTTGTAGAATTTTCCACTGGACTTTGACCTTCTATTGCACCATCAGTACCAACAGAATCTGCAGGATTCATCCGCTTCTCATTCCCTGTCATTCTGTCTTTCTTCCTCATTCTTTGTTCCATGTTAAGTCAAGCCGACAAGAAAAACGAATAACAATTTACTTATTTAGAACAAATTGATGTGTGATGCAGACAAACTGAACTTTGATGTTAGACAACCACATGATAGGAGGATGTAGTATGTATGAAAAACAGGACGGAAGAGATAACCAGAACTATGATGTGTAAACTAAGAAGAAGACATTTCACCAAATTAGAAGCAATACAATGGAAGGTAGACAACATATGAAAGATGCTACAAATATCGCTCTGTCAAGTTAATAGTGTCTCATCATAAATGGCGTTTAAACAAATGTGAAGCAGTACAAGAAATAAATCATATGCAAGATGCAGACAACATCACACTACCATGTTAGAGGTATCTCGTCATTAGTGCCATTGCATATTCACAGCATTGCATATTCACAGCTTATGAAGTGTAAACTAAGGAGAAGGCATTTCAACAAATTAGAAGCAATGAAAGCTGGACACCATATGAAAGATGTAACATGTATCTCTCAACCAAGTTAAAACTGTCTCGTCATAAGTGCCATTCCAACAAATTAGTAGTACAAGCTAGAAAAGAATGTGAGATGTAACCTATATCACACTCCGAAGTCAAATGTATCTTATGATAAGTGATTGTTGCAGGTTACACAACAGTAGTAATTTGATGTAAGAACATGGTGTGATAGACATATATTGTATGTTCTAGAAACAGGAACACGTGTCTTATTCAAGTATAATGTGTAAAGTAAGCAGATGGAATTTGTTGGAGTAATGGGCCACGGGTAGGCTGACCCGAGCCCCAGAACCTTTCAAGACATCGGGGCCGGCCTCGCACCTCAAAGCCGAGTCTTAGATGACGACTCCCAGATGAGCCGAGTCTCAGATGACGACTCCCAGATGAGCCGAGTCTCAGATGACGACTCCCAGATGAGCCGAGTCCCAGATGACGACTCCTAGGTGGGCCGACTCATGGCCAGCGGCTTCCGGAGGAGCCGCCTATGGAGAGTCGGCCCACGACCCTACACTCATTGCGATAGGCGGGGCGGGTACGACCATGGCGTGGCCGTCACCTCCTGCTTGCGAGGAGCCGACATGGCTACAGTGTGACGTACCGCCGGAGATCTCCGGCGTGGCCCGGCACTGTAGCCATGCCAGACCTGACCTCGGCCACAGTGCGCGGCGCACTGTGGCCACGATGGCCTACCTATAGGGGATACGCCCCGAAGGCGGCCCCATGGGAGTCGGCTCCCCGGAGTCGGCCAGCCTCTCCCACGAGTCCCACGCACCATTAACCAGACAAGATGGGGAGTAACGACAGTGATTACCCGATAGACGGTGGCACTGTTTCCACGACCCGATGACCAAGCTTGTGTCACTAGAAGCACGGCTACAGTGCCGGACTCGCCGGCGGGGCCCACGAGTCGGCAGGCCCCATCAGTCGGCGGAGAACATGGCGGCCTGTGAGATGGACGGCTGGGACCCGCGCCCAGCCGGATTACCATTGTACCCCCGGGGGGTAGGCCTATATAAACCCCCCGGGCACCCATGCAAAGGGTTCGCATCCATTAGCCTTAGACCAGATCATATAGGAAGAAGAAAGCTAGCCTTGCCTCCTTCCACCTCCAGAATACATCTCTAGGAGCAACCTTGTAGTCACTACGCCTTAGTGATCATGCGGAGACCCCGCAGAGCAGCAGTAGGGGTGTTATCTCCCCGGAGAGCCGGCGTGCATGCCTTCGCCTAATCCTGTTTCCTGACACCGGCGACGTTCTACTCGCTCCCACCATGATAAGACATCCTTTGGCATACGTCGCACCCAACCCCCGACATTTGGCGCCCACCACGGGGCGAGGTGCACCGTCGTCTGGAGACCTGCTTTGGACGGGAACCCTTTTCCTCCCCCGCGAGCGTAGCCAGCCCGGCACGCCCGATGGTGCTTGCCCCGACGCGCTGCAAAGCATCGACGATGCCTGCGCGGTGAGCTACCTCGCTGACCTTCTCGGCGAGGTTAGCATCTCCGACGAGCCTACATCCGATGCGGGCACGGGCGGCCCCGAAAGCCTCCTCACCGGCCTCCTCGACCATCTCCACGTCGCCGGCGAGCCTGCCGTGGACTTGGAGTCCGTAGGCTCCATCAACCCGATGCTGGTCGACTCCGACGGCGTGTCGCTCGACACGTTCCCCTCCAACGTGGTGATCTACGACGAGCCGCTCCCTCGCGAGGCGAGCGGCGGAAGCGCCATCACGGAAGTGCTCATCATCAGTCATGGCGAGCACTCCGGTGATGGAGCTCATGACCCGCTCGACGCGGCTCTGCGAGACCTAACAACGCCCATTCTGGAGGACGCTGATGCCGAGACGCTGGAGGCACGCCGCCTTCAGCTTGTCGAAGGCGCAAAGAAGCTAGCAAGCATGAGACGCTTGTCGGAGGCCTACCAACGTGAGATGGATCGCGCTGTGGGCGGCTCGCCAGCGCCGACTGGGCCTAGCCGCCTAGGCGCGGTCCGACAACGTGGCGTGGCTGTCGCCAACCTGTTCGGGGCTGATCGCCCCGTATATGCCACGCCCGCGGAGAACATCCGTGCCGCCCAGGCGGCAGCAGACGAGCTAGACAACTTCGAAGGCGAAGAGCGCCGCCTAATGACCGAGCGAGTCCAGCGACTCCTCAAAGCGGCTGCCGCACAGAACGAAGCCGACTACCGCACGGAGGCGCCGCAGCGACAAAATGACGACTTACCTCCCCGCCGAGATCAAGGTGCGACGTCTCGGACGCCGACTGGCGGAGTCCGTGGAAGAAAAGAGAAGGATCCGGCTGTCAGCCACAGTCGGACTCGCATCACCATCGAGCGCGACCAAGACGGCCGCCCCAGAGCAGTGGAGCGGCAGGGCGACTACCTACCTCCCCCACCACGAAGGGAAAGACGAGTCTCCCCACTGCCTATCGAGCATCCGACTCTCGGCGACCGCCACGGCCATCGAGAGGGAGTCGGAGAGAACGACGCTCGCCACCGGATCGACCGACTCCACCGATCCCTGGCGCTGGAAGAAGAAGACGAGCTGGGTCCACCCTGCTTTGGGCACCGCATCCGAGATGAGCCCTTCCCCAAAGGGTTCACGCTCCCCCGAGACACGCCCAAATACACCGGCTCCGTGAAGCCGGAAGATTGGCTAGTTGACTACTCCACGGTCGTCAACATAGCAAACGACAACAAGCGTGTTGCCGTGAAGTACGTTCCGCTCATGCTCCAGGGTACGGCCCAGACCTGGATGAACAGTTTGAAGCCCCGCAGCATCAACAGTTGGGTCGACTTCACCGAAGCTTTCATTCGCAACTTCACCAGCACGTACAAGCGGCCCCCCAAGCCACGAAAACTCTCCTTGTGCATCCAAGGCCAAGACGAGTCGACATGCGACTACCTCACGCGATGGGGCGAGCTTCGGAACTCCTGCGAGGGCATGCACGAGGTGCAGGCTATCGAGTACTTCACCGCCAGGTGTAGAGAAGGCACCCTCCTCAAGCACCGGCTCCTCTGTGATGAGCCCGAGACCCTCGACGAGTTGCTGGTCATTGCAGACAAATATGCCACAGCTGACTCCTCCATGAAGACAGAGATTCAAGTTAGTGCGACTGGCAAAGTGGCCCCTCAAGCTCCCAGAACTCCGGCTGGAGATACCAGTCGGCGACAGCAGCAGAATGATCACAAGCACAAGGCCCCACAGCCGACTTCCAGCAGTCGGCAGGCCACGACAGTCAAAGACCAACAGCCTGAGGGGCAGCCTCCGGCGAAGCGGCAGAAATGCGGCAAGTCCAACTGGTTGCCGGCCTTCTCTTACGAGCAGACTCTGGATGGTCCCTGCAAGTTTCACAGCGGCGCGAAGCCATCAAACCATACCACCCGGAAATGCCACTGGCTCCCCAGAATCGCCAAGGGAGACGGCCTCCTTCCTCCAGCGCCTGCTGGGCCGCTGCCTCCATAGCCGCCCCAGCAGCCGGCGGCCAGGCCAGTCGGCGCCGTACAAGATGAATACCCCGAAGAACATGGAGCTTATGTGGTGTTCACCGGTATGCCTGATGATCGACGCAGCAGACGGTTGCAGCAGCAAGAAGTAAATGCGGTAGCATAAGATGCTCCAGAGTTTATGCACTGGTCCGAGAAGCCTATTGGTTGGAGCAGAGCAGATCACCCAGAGGTGATGCCGAATCCGGGCTCCTACGCCTTGGTTCTGAGTGCTACCTTGGCCACTGATAGGTGGGCCGCTCGCTTCTCGCGAGTGTTGATAGACGGAGGCAGTAGCATCAACATCCTGTACAAGGATACCATGGAGAAATTAGGAATCAAGCAGAAACAGCTTCAAAGCAGCCGAACCGTTTTCCACGGCATTGTACCTGGCCTTTCCTGCTCCCCAATCGGCCAGATCCAGATAGACGTCCTCTTTGGAGACAAAGATCATTTTCACCGAGAGCCAGTCTGGTTTGAAGTGGTGGACCTCGAAAGCCCATACCAAGCGTTGCTTGGCCGAGCTGCTTTAGCCAAGTTCATGGCCGTCCCCCACTACGCCTACCTCAAGATGAAGATGCCGAGTTCAAAGGGGATTCTAACCGTGGCCGACGACTACAGGAAGTCGTCCACCTGCGCGGCCGAGAGCAGTCGGCTGGCCGAGTCCCTGGTGATCGCAGCTGAGAGGCGGCTCCTTGACCGGGTTGTGGCGATGGCCGGCAAGCAGCCAGAAATGTCGCCCGACCCCAAGGAGTCGGAAGCTAAGGGTTCGTTCAAGCCGGCTAAAGAAACAAAGAGGATACCTTTGGACCCGGAGCAACCGGAGAGGCACACTGTCATAGGTGCAAACCTAGACAGCAAATAGGAAGGCGAGCTCGTCGATTTCCTCCGTGAGAATCGAGACATATTTGCATGGTCCCCTAAATACATGCCAGGTGTACCGACGGAATTCACCGAGCACAAGTTACATGTCCGATCTGATGTGAAGCCCGTCAGGCAGCCCTTGCGCCGCCTGTCAGAAGAGAAAAGAAGAGTTGTTGGAGAAGAGATAGCCCGACTCCTAGCGACCGGCTTCATTACGGAGGTGTTCTTTCCAGAATGGCTGGCGAACCCGGTCCTAGTGTTGAAGAAGAACAAGCAGTGGCGGATGTGTATCGACTACACAAGCCTCAACAAAGCTTGCCCCAAAGATCCATTTTCTCTACCAAGAATTGACCAGGTGATAGACTCCACAGCCGGATGCGAGCTATTGAGCTTCTTAGATGCATATTCAGGATATCACCAGATCAAGCTGAACCCGGCAGACAGACTGAAGACTGCTTTCATCACGTCGTTTGGAGCCTTCTGCTACCTGACTATGACATTCGGCTTGAGGAATGCCAGCGCCACCTTTCAGCGTTGCATCCAGAAGTGTCTCCTCAAGCAACTCTGCAAAAATGCCCACGTCTACGTGGATGATGTAGTAGTGAAGACGGAAAAGTGGGGAACATTGTTGGAAGATCTCCAAGAATCCTTTGAGAATCTGCGCCGATTCCAGATCAAGCTCAATCCAGAGAAGTGCGTCTTCGGAGTACCAGCCGGCCAGCTCCTTGGCTTCCTGGTCTCTGAACGCAGCATAGAGTGCAACCCTGTAAAGATCAAAGCCATCAAGAGGATGGCAGTCCCCCGCCGGCTGTTAGATGTGCAGAACTTCACCGGCTGCTTGGCGTCCATCAGCCAATTCATCAGTCGGCTGGGCGAGAAGGCTCTCCCTTTGTACCAACTAATGAAGAAGACCACCTTCTTTGAGTGGAACCACAAGGCAGATGAAGCATTTCTCGAGTTGAAGAAGATGTTGACTACTCCCCCTGTGCTGGCGGCTCTGACTCCCAAAGAGCCTATGCTCCTATACATTGCCACCACCAGCCGGGTAGTCAGCACAGTTATCGTAGTCGAACGCAAGGAGGAAGGCAAGGCGCTCCCTGTCCAGAGACCGGTATATTACTTGGGCGAGGTACTGTCGACCTCCAAGCAGAACTACCCCCACTACCAGAAGATGTGCTACGGCGTGCATTTCGCCACCAAGAAGTTGAAGCCTTACTTTCAAGAGCATCCAATCACTGTGGTTTGCACCGCTCCACTAGACGAGATCATCGGAAGCCGTGATGCTTCATGCCGAGTAGCCAAGTGGGCCATAGATCTGGCTCCCTACACCATCTACTACCAGCCCCGCACCGCCATCAAGTCACAAGCACTGGCCGACTTCCTTGTCGACTGGGCCGAGACCCAGTACCTGCCGCCAACACCTGACTCCACCCATTGGCGAATGCATTTCGATGGCTCCAAGATGCGCACCGGCCTGGGAGCCGGCGTCGTCCTCACCTCCCCCAAAGGCGACAAACTCAAGTACGCACTGCAGATCCACTTTGCCGCCTCCAACAACATTGCCGAATATGAGACGCTCATTCACGGGCTCCGGCTTGCCAAAGAACTCGGCATCCGCCGGATCCTGTGCTACGGTGACTCCGATTTTGTGGTCCAGTAGTCATCTGGTGACCGGGACGCCAAAGATGCAAACATGGCGAGCTACCGCTTCCTGGTGCAGCAACTCAGCGGATATTTCGAGGGGTGTGAATTCCTTCACATTCCAAGAAATGACAATGACCAAGCGGACGCCCTGGCACGAGTCGGCTCCACCCGTCAAGAAATACCATCCGGCGTCGCCCTTCAGCGCCTCCTCAAACCGTCTATCAAGCCTTCGCCAGAATCAGACTCCATTTTTGTGCCAGCTCCCCCCAAAGAAGTCGGATCTGACTCAAGAGCACCAGCAGACGGCACAAGAATCCTCAAAGACGGCTCCAAAAATACCGCAGTCAAAACCGGCCCGGGGACTTCAGAACCCGGCCCGGGGACTGCGATAGTCAGCCTGAAGACTTCAGAACCCGGCCCGGGGACTGGGATAGTCAGCCTGAAGACTTCAGAACCCGGCCTGGGAACTGCAACAGTCAGCCTGAAGACTTCAGAACTCACCCCGGGGACTTCGTCGACCCAGCAAGCGGCCGCGGATCCCAGCCCGCCGCCTCCCAGCCCAGCCACCCTTGTCCAAGTCGCAATAGTGGCAATCGAAGAAGTAGCAGCACCCTCATGGGCCCAGCCCATCCTCAAGTTCCTAGTAAACAGAGAGTTGCCAGCTGATGAAATCCTGGCTCGGCAAGTGCAACACCGAGCGGCAGCCTATACCATAGTCAACAGAGAGCTGGTCAGGCGCAGTGTCACTGGTGTCTACCAATGCTATGTCGAGGCAGAACAAGGCCAAGCAATTCTCAGAGACATCCATGAAGGCGAGTGTGGCCATCATGCGGCTTCAAGGGCACTCGTCGCCAAAGCCTTCCGACACGGATTCTTCTGGCCGACTGCCCTGAAAGAGGCCAAGGAATTAGTCCAAAACTGCAAAGGGTGCCAGATGTTCCGTTCCAAGCCGCTCCAGCCGGCTTCGGCGCTCAAGACCATTCCCATTGCCTGGCCCTTTGCAGTTTGGGGCCTGGACATGGTGGGACCATTCAAGACGGCACGAGGCAGCCTAACTCACCTACTTGTCGCAGTGGACAAGTTCACCAAGTGGATAGAAGCAAAACCCATCAAGAAATTGAATGGGCCGACTGCAGTAACCTTCATCTCCGACATTATGACTTGGTACGGCATACCACATAGCATCATCACCGACAATGGCACAAATTTTGCCAAAGGAGCCTTGGCCCGTTTCTGCGCAACACAGGGCATCCGACTGGACTTAGCGTCCGTCGCCCATCCGCAGTCAAACACCCAGGTAGAGCGAGCAAACGGCCTCATCCTATCCGGCATCAAGCCCCGCCTGGTTGAACCATTGGAGCGCTCGGCTGGCTGTTGGCTTGAGGAGCTGCCAACCGTCCTCTGGAGTCTGCGCATGACTCCAAACAAGTCAACCGGTTTCACGCCTTTCTTCCTCGTCTATGGTGCTGAAGTCGTCATCCCGACGGACATAGAATTCGACTCCCCACGAGTCACCATGTACACCGAGGAGGAAGCAGAAGAAGCACATCAAGACGGCGTCGATCTGCTAGAAGAGGGCCGGCTGTTGGCACTCAGTCGGTCCGGCATCTACCAGCAGAGCCTGCGCTGATACTACAACAGGAAGGTCAAGCCAAGATCTTTCC
The DNA here is from genome assembly GCF_018294505.1 of Triticum aestivum. Lineage (NCBI taxonomy): Eukaryota > Viridiplantae > Streptophyta > Magnoliopsida > Poales > Poaceae > Triticum > Triticum aestivum. The sequence goes on along the minus strand of NC_057807.1, from coordinate 474,593,124 downwards.
AAGAGGGCGACCTTGTGCTCCGACTAATCCAGCGGACAGCCGGCCAACACAAGCTTTCTGCACCTTGGGAAGGCCCCTTTATTGTCAGCAAGATGTTGGGCAATGACTCCTACTACCTGATCGATGCCCAGAAGCCCCGAGCTCGCAAGAGAGACGACTCCGGCAAAGAGTCGGAACGACCATGGAATGCAAACCTCCTCCGAAGGTTTTACAGTTGATTCAGTATGTATCATGCTACCCCTTTGTATTAAAGTACCGAGACTTTGGGCCCCCCGAGACGAGCTCGGGGACTGCCCCTTTTGATTATCTGTATGATAAGAATTATGCCTTCAAGTATGCTACTTCTTGCTATGCCGCTTGGCACCGGGTTCGACTAGTCGGCCCTGAGGACTCGCCGTCTGGCGCTATGAAATGTTTCCTGAAGTCGGACAAGTAGTGTGCGGCGCCTAAGCCGTCTCCTTCCAAAAGCCGCAGCTCGCAGAGCGACTGTTTGGTAGGCAGGAGTAAGGATGAATGGGCGTCCACACGAAAAATGGCTAAGGACCCAAAACATCAACATAGCCTAAGCCGGTCTGCATCCCCCCTTTTTTTTACAAGCCAACTCGCGAATATTCAGCTTACTGCTTTCTATCCAACTTGTTAAATAAACTCCAAAGAAAGGCAAGTACTTGCTTTCCCCAAAGTAGCCAGGCATTTGGCCCAGCGGCAGTCCATAGAGCGGTTTGCCGGCTGGCAAAGCAGCAACTAGGGGAAGGCGGCAAAGGAAAAAGCCAAAGGAGCAATGAGCAAGGAAAGATAGAACTCGGATTAATATTTACATAAGCATAGGCCCATTGGCCGAATCTTCAGACAGAAGTTTAAAATACACCCCGACGGTGGAATTGTGCAAATTAACAAGTTCGTCAAAGACTTTCTAGAACAGATAAATAAGGCCAAAAGGCAGCCTAAGGAGCAGCAGACGGGTTCGGAGGATCGGAGGAGACGGCGGTGTCAGGTGCCGGGGGAGTCGGCTGGGCAGTCTCAGCTTGATCGCCGCCAGCAGCAGTTGGCCCGGTCGGATGCGGCTCGTTGCTAGAGGCGCGGTCGAGCTGAGGCTGGTCGCCTGCTCCGCCCTCTGGCACCTCCGTCTCGCCTTCGTCCTCCGCCTCGCCTTCTTCCTCGGTGCTGGAGTCAATCACCTTCGCCGAGTCCTCACCATATTTCGGGTTCATCCCGAACAACTCTGGCGGCACTTCCTCGTCGCCTTCAGCCCGCTCGGGGACGAAGACACTGGTGTCCGTGTACTCGGCGATGGCCGCCGCACGCTCGACAAGGGCGCCCTCCATAGCCTCCAGCTCGGCCTGGGCCTCTGACCGGAACTCGGCCAGACAGTCCAGGTCCAGCCCCGGATACCACGCCTTGACGAACTCCAAGGCCCGACGCGCTCCGGCCCGGGCCGAGGAACCCTTCCAGGCCTCAAGAAGGTCGGCTGCGACCTCCAACCAGTCGGCAGTTCGGCTGGCGGTGCACAGAGCCGGCATGTCTGGCCACAGGGCGGCAACCGCCTGGGCACCGGCACGATGAAGCCGGCGCATCCGCCGGTGGGCCGGACGAAGACGGGCCTCAGTGCTCAGAAGCTGCTCATCGACGGTCAAGGGAGCGTTGGCGGCAATCACATCACCATTTGCCCTTCGCGCCTCACGATCAGCCTCGATGGCCAGAGGGACTGCCTGCGAGTGGCCAAGGAAGAAGTCTGCCAAGACAAAAAAAGAAGCAAGTCGAAAAATCAGAAGTCAGCCTGACACATAGTCGGAAATTCCAAAAAAGAAAGCTCACCATCGATGATATCCTCAATCTTGTGGAAGTCAGAGGTCAGCATCGCCTCCTTGTCGGTCCAGGAGGAGCGCTCGCTCTCGAACTCGGCCAGAAGAGCGGCCTCCTTCTTCTTGGACTCGTCCTGCGTCTTCTTGAGCAGCTCCTTCTGCTCAGCCAGCTGCGCAGTAAGCAGATCACGCTCCGCAGCGAGTTTGATGCACTCCTCCCCCTTGACGCGCAAGGCGGTGTTAACTTCACCCAGCTGCCCCTGAAGAGTAGCGTTGGCCCCTGAAGAACGAAAGAAAGAGACAAATAAGTCGTCAGCAAAGAAGGTCGCCGGGAAGATCCGGCCCGACTGCTCAGCAGTCGGCCCGAATCTCGGGGACTACAGCCCGCGGGTGCGCCAGCGCGCCCCCGCGAAGGAAGAAGAACAAGAAAGGAAATGTCGAAGTCGTCAGCAAAGAAGATCGCCGAGAAGATCCAGCCTAACTGCTCAGCAGTCGGCCTGGAACTCGGGGACTACAGCCCGCGGGTGCGCCAGCGCGCCCCCGCGAAGAAGAGAAAAAAAAACTTACTCCGGCTTTCCGTCAAGTCGGCAGTACGCTTGCTCAACTCCTCAACATTGCGGTCCGCCAGAGGAAGTTCCGAGCCGCCCGCTCAGCAGCCGGCCCGGAACTCGGGGACTACACCCAGTGGGTGCGCTGGCGCGCCCCCACAGAGAAAAACAAGAAACAAAAATAAGAAGGAAGCGTACTCGGACGGCCGTCCGTGCTGCCAGATGCGCCCTGGTGCAAGTTTGAAGGGCGCCGCCTTCAGCGCGCAGCTTCGCCTGAACGTCCAAAAGTGCCTGATTCGGCGTCCTAGTGCCGCCTCCGTGCAACCACCCGATGGGCGCGGCGCTCGTTGCCTCGGCGTCTAGGGTTGCCAAGCTGGCGGCGCCGGTCTCCCAAGGTTGCGGCGCCGAGGTCGCCCTCTCAAGACGGTGGCGCACTGGCGAGGCGACTTCGAGAAGCAGCCTCGCCTCGGACTCGTCCGCGGTCGGCGGCTCCGGCGGACCCGCCGGCTGTTTGCCGTGCGGTCTCCCAGACGGCGGTGGAGGCAACGGTGGCGGCACGAGAGTGTCCGACACGGAGGCCTCGCCGCTCTCCTTCTCCACGACGGGGTTCTCGGTGCCGGCCTCTCTGGTCTACCCCGTGAACTCTGGAGGCGGCGGTGCAGAGGACAGTGGGGGGACGAGCATCGCCGATCGGCGACGCGCGGCCTCCTCGGCTCGCCGTCTTGCCGCAAGGGCGGCTTGGGCATCCTCCAGCTTCTTCTGGGTGGAGGCGGCCGCCTTCTCGGCCTCCGCCTTCTCCAGACGGTCGGCCTCCTCCTCGTCGCGCTTCTCCCGCGCGTTTCGCTCCATCGCCTCCCGGAGGTCGGCGACGGGGCGACCAGGCGAGTATTGGTGGACGTCTCTGCCGACCCCATGACAGAGGGGACGGCGACTCTCTCAAGGGAAAGGGGGGCCCTGAAGAAGAATGGGAGGAGTATAAAAGAAGACTAGGACAAGATTCACCGAAGGAAAATAAAAAAGCGTAAAAACTTATGCAGAGACTAGCGGCGGCCTTCTCACTTCCCTACGGAAGCGGTTGGCCTTCGCGGCCGCCTCCTCCTGTTTGGTCGCGGCGGCCGCCCCCTTGAACTTCTTCAACTTGCCGCCGGGCGCACTCGGCCCCGCGTGATGCCTCTTTAAGCCGCCTTGGCCGGCGGATGAACCGGCGCCCGATGAGCCGACCCTCGGCTGGTGGCGCGGGGCGACTTCCCCTTCGGCGTCGTCATCAGGCTAGTCGGTGAAGGTGGCCGAGGGCCTGAAGCCGCCTACCGCTCCTCCTCCCCCGCCTTCGGCATCGGCTTCCATCGCCGCCGCCCCCAAGTCGGGGTCGTCAACATCGCTCTCCGCTCGGTCGGGGACGAACTCGTGGGGCGCTCTTGTGACACTGGCGACGGGCTGCATGAGGGGGTTCTAGCTCAGAAGAAACCAACGAGAATCAGAAACCGGATTCGGCCGCAAAGAAGACAAAGCAATAAGGAGATGCGACTTACCACTTGTGGGGGGTTGTCGCGCGAGTACGGCTCCTTACCGAACTGACAGTCCTCCCCGAACTCGCAGTTCGCGATATGGTTCACCATGTTTGCCACCTCCGCGCCGGGCATCTCCTTTGTGCTCATCTTACTTGGGTTTCAGAGGCCGCTCATCTAACAGATCAGGTGAGGCCGGCCTTGGAGCGGGAGAACTCGGCGCGCCATGAAGGCGGCCAGCAAGTCGGACCCGACGAGGCCCTCCGACTGCGTCAAGACTCGGAGTCGCGCTACGGCGGCGGCTCCGGCGGGAGTCAGCGTCTTGACTCGATGAGACCAGCTGGGGAGCCTCCCAGCTGGGGGGCCGGCTTCGTAAGGCGGCAGATTAACCTAGTCGCCGTCAAAGGCGAGGTTCTTCACGTAGAAGTATGAGCGCTGCAACATCCTCACCGACTTGATCAGCGAGATGGAAGGTTAAGGGTTGTCGGCCGTCGAGCGCCGCATCGCGATGTAGGCACCGCATTGAGCCGGCACGCCGGCAACGTGCGTGCCGAGCTGAGAAGAGAAGAATTCTCCCCACAGCTCGATGGTGGGGAGAATGCCGAGGAAACCTTCGCACAGAGTATCGAAGGCGGAGAGCAGCACCACCATATTCGGGGTGAGGTGGTGCGGTTGGAGGCCGTGAAACTCCAAGAAGGAGCGGAAGAAGCTGCTCGCCGGCAGCCCCAGGCCGCGCATGAGGTGCGAGCGGAAGATGACCCGCTCGCCCTCCTCCGGCGTCGGCGATATCTCATTCGCCGGTGCGGTGCGGGCTCGCACGAGGTGTGCGCCGGGGAGGCGGCACGTCTTGCGGAGGTATTCAATGAGGTCGTCGTCGACCTCCGAGCCGTCCCACGCGCCGAAACGCACGGCTGGAGCCGCGGCGACGGAGGAGGAGCTCATCGCTGGCTGGTGCGGTGTGGTTGTGCTCACCGGCAGCAAGAAGGATAGAGGAAGCAAGAGGAAGCGGGGATCGGGGGAGATGGACACGCGTGCTATGCCGCTCCACTCCCCCCCTACTTATAGCCTGGGAGGCTGAGAAGCCGAGGGGGCGGGCGTGGGATTAACTGGGCCCAGAGCCCCACACCGCCCCACGATTTACCCCACGAAGTTACTGCGCACAGTAATGGCGTGAGAAGCCTAACCGTTCGCGCGGCCGCAGCGGATCCGTTCGCATGCTAAGGCGCGGTAGTGGCGGGCCCCGCCTGACAGCCCATCCCGTCGCGTGTGTGGGCCGGCAGACTGTCCCTGCCGCGTGGCGCCGTGCGATAGGGCCGCGGTGGGCGGCTGCACGGAAGCGTATCAGGCACGCCGCCTGGTCTCCCGCCACGACTTTTGGGCTCTCATAGAGCAGGACGGCCCTCTACGAATCCGACTACGGATAGTCGGCCCAGAGGAAGACGGTAAACGAAGCCCAGATTCCACCACCAGAAGAATGAAACTGTTGAGGCCCCCCAGCGAGTCACTCTCGGAGTCTCACCAGCTTCGAGGACTACTGTCGGAGTAATGGGCCACGGGTAGGCTGACCCAAGCCCCAGAACCTTTCAAGACATCAGGGTCGGCCTCGCCCCTCAAAGTCGAGTCTCAGATGACGACTCCCAGATGAGCCGAGTCTCAGATGACACCTCCTAGATGAGCCGAGTCTCAGATGACGACTCCCAGATGAGCCGAATCTCAGATGACGACTCCCAGGTGGGCCGACTCATGGCCGGCGACTTCCGGAGGAGCTGCCTATGGAGAGTCGGCCCACGACCCTACATCGATAGGCGGGGCAGGTACGACCACGGCGTGGCCGTCACCTCCTGCTTGCGAGGAGCCGGCATGGCTACAGTGTGCCGTACCGCCGGAGATCTCCGGTGTGGCCCGGCACTGTAGCCATGCCAGACCTGACCTTGGCCACAGTGCGCGGCGCACTGTGGCCACGATGGCCTACCTATACGGCTCAGAGACGGCGGACCCGCCAGTCAATGAGATCAGAGAAGATGGCGGATACGCCCCGAAGGCGGCCCCATGGGAGTCAGCTCCCCGGAGTCGGCCAGCCTCTCCCACGGGTCCCATGCGCCATTAACCAGACAAGATGGGGAGTAACGACAGTGATCGCCCGATAGACAGCGGCACTGTTGCCATGACCCGATGACCAAGCCTGCGTCACCAGAAGCACGGCTACAGTGCCGGACTCGCTGACGGGGCCCACGACTCGGCGGGCCCCATCAGTCGGCGGAGAAGACGGCGGCCTATGAGACGGACGGCTGGGACCCGCGCCCAGCCGGATTACCATTGTACCCCCGGGGGGGTAGGCCTATATAAACCCTCCGGGCACCCATGCAAAGGGTTCGCATCCATTAGCCTTAGACCAGATCATATAGGAAGAAGAAAGCTAGCCTTGCCTCCTTCCACCTCCAGGATATAGCTCTAGGAGCAACCTTGCAGTCACTACGCCTTAGTGATCATGCGGAGATCCCGCAGAGCAGCAATAGGGGTGTTATCTCCTCGGAGAGCCCCGAAGCTGGGTAAGATTCGCTGGCGTGCATGCCTTCGCCTAATCCCGTTTCCTGGCACCGGCAACGTTCTACTCGCTCCCACCATGATAAGCCATCCTTTGGCATATGTCGCACCCAACCCTCGACAGAATTCAACAAAACTAGAAGCAATACAAGCTAGACATCACACATAACATGCAACCACATATAACAGTGCCAAGTTAGAGGGAGCATCGGTGATGCTGCACTAGGGGAGACGTGCTCATCATAAGCACAGCTTTGTTGAGTGTCTATGCATGTGTTGTCTTGGAAATCATCTTGGGGGTGTGGAGGAGTAGAAACTGTAGAGGCCCTCCGTTCGGAAGGAGCACCTTTATCCGCTGCCTTGCTAACTTCCTTCTGCTTTATTGATTTTAAATTGTAAAGTAAAACCGACAAGACAAAGCAATAAAATCCTCTCTTCAGAACTCATTCATGCATGATACTGACAATCACTACTTTGATGTAAGGCAAACACATGATACCAGGATGGAATATGTACAAAAAACAGGACGGCATGGCATGTTCACAATTGTTTGTGTAAACTAAGCAGAAACCATTCCAGCAAATAAGAAGCAAGGCAAGCTAGACACCACATGAAAGATGCAACCAATATGACTCTGCCAAGCTAAAAGCGTCCCATCATAAATGGAATTTCAACAAATTATAAGCAGCGCTTGCTATAAATCATATGAAAGATGCAACTAATATCGCACTGCATATACTAAAGGTGTCTCGTCATATTGATTAATGCGGGATACAAAAAAATAATAGTTTTATGTAAGGACATGCTTAATAGACATGTGTACTATGTACTAAATACAGGAAGGCATGTCACATTAACAGGTATAATGTATAAGCTAAGCAGACTAGCACATGCAGTTTAACCAGATTGGAAGAATTAAAATCTAGACACCATATGCAACATGCAACCACATATCACGCTGCCAAGTTAGAGCAAGAACCTGCGATGCTAGTGTAGGGGAAATGCTGTAATCAACTACAGAGCTACGTTCACTATCTTCATCTAGCATTTATGTTTCTTGAGAATCTTGTCGGGAGGCTGACGCTGCATTCTTTAAATGAGGAGTAGTCCCCTTGCCTTCCTGCCTCGTCATAAGTGATTGATGAGGGATACACAAGAACATTAGTTTGATGTAAGAACATGGTTAATACACAGATGCTAGTATGTACCAAAAACAGAAAGGCATGTCATATTCAAAGGTATAATGTGTAAGCTAAGAAGATGCTATTTAACCAAATTGGAAGCAATACAAGCTAAACATCCGGCTGGAGTGGTGAGCATGATCATCTAGGACCTGAGAGCCTGGTGGGAGGCGGGCTATTTCGCCACCATCGCAGCTTTTTAGTTGGCTTCCAGGTATGCCTATGTTTGCTGGGCTTGTCACTGGCTCGGCTAGTGCCTTGACTAGCTATTTGTCTTCTGGTGCTCACGAGATGGTGGTTCATGTAAAAAATATCTTTTCTTATCTTGGGGCTGTTTGGTTTGTGACTAACTTTGCCAAATGTTGCCACACCTAAAGCTACGCAAGTTTGACTAACTTAGGTGAGTGTTTGGTTCAAGCCACACCTTAGGCAACCCACACTTGGAGCCCACATGGCATACACACAAAAAATGTGGCAACATTCCCTTAGGCTTGCCAACTTGTGGCTTTCATTTTGATGAACAAACCTTAGGCAAGTTTGGCAAAAATATGTGGCAAAGTGCGGCAATGCTAGGCCTAGAACCAAACAGCCCCAAAGACCGACTTCGGCCTTTCGAATACAAGCTAGAGACCATATGGAACATGCAACCACATATGACACCACGAAGTTAAAACAAGCACCTGGGATGGTGGTTCATTGCGAGCAAGGTCATCAACTCCAGAGCTACGTTTACCGTCTCCATCTGCTGATACTGCACCCTTTATAGCACTGTAACGTGTCGTGCATACCCGCGAAGAAAGCTGGCGCGACTTCTCTCTTTTTTTTGCTGCTTCTCTTTCGTCAGACTCTGAAATACCCTTGCATAAAAACACAATAGTGGGAGTATGGGTGAAGTGTGTGCAGAACTAGTGCACTGTAAAAGTAGCAGATAGCAGGTGGCTGAAAAATAAATGACAGGAGACATATGATAGCTCTACAACATTGCATGGCAAAAACAAAATTAGATTGTTCTTCGTATGATTTTGTAATATATGAGCACAGGAAATGCAGGTACTCCTCCAGCACACCACCACATGTGGTCATATCTAAGATAATAGTCGACTGAAAATAAATAGGTTACTCGATTTTTTTAATGAACAGTCCGATCTATAAGGAACGTGCAGACAGTCACTATTGACGATCTTTCTCGAACCGCCAGCAACCACCGGCGCAAACCCCTGCCTCCGCCGCCCCGCCCTCCCCTCGACCTCACACCATCGCCGTGCTTGGCAGTGCCCGCAGGCCATCCCTTTAATCCCGCCCAACCTCCTGATCAGGCGCCAGTAGCTCTAGGCCGCACACGTACCTAACATAAACACCAAGGCGCTGCTTCCCCGGCGTAATAGGCGTACTAGCGCCTGTTACACTGGGGAATGCTTCCATTAATTAGGAATCAACTGGCCTGAAATTGAAATTCAGGGGGGCGACGGACCTCTAGCTAAGGAAATAGTATATGAGGAGAAACCTTCTGCATTGCGAGTTACTAGGAACATCTAGTATCAAGAAGAAGCATTCAACTAGTGTCTTCTGTGGGATGAATACCGTGCAAGCAGAGACGTAAGATTTGCACGAATAAGGGAAGAGGAGTACCTTTTTCGGTTGCCGGTGTGGTCACCTCCACATGTCGCACCGATCTTCTTCTTTTTACCAGGGAAACCAATGTTCTGGAGGGTGCAGGCTTGGACGAACCCATGGCCAAATTGTTGACTATGTTTGAGGGAGTCCTGGATAAGGGGGTATCCGGACAGCCGGACTATATACTTTGGCTGGACTATTGGACTATGAAGATACAAGATAGAAGACTTCGTCCCATGTCCGAATGGGACTCTCCTTGGCGTGGAAGGCAAGCTTAGCGATTGGGATGTAGATCTCCTCTGTAAACCGACCCTCTGTAACCCTAGTCCCCTCCGGTGTCTATACAAACCAGAGGGTTTAGTTCGTAGGACACAACAACAATCATACCATGGGCTAGCTTATAGGGTTTAGCCTCTCTGATCTCGTGGTAGATCAAATCTTGTAATACTCATATCATCATGATCAATCAAGCAGGAAGTAGGGTATTACCTCCATCGAGAGGGCCCGAACCTGGGTAAACATCCTGTCCCCCGCCTCCTGTTACCATTAGTCTTAGACGCACAGTTCGGGACCCCCTACCCGAGATCCGCGGTTTTGACACCAACATTGGTGCTTTCATTGAGACTTCCTTTGTGTCGTTGCTATAAGGCTCGATGGCTTCTCCAACCTTCAACAACACCGTCCTGGGTGAGACTTTTCTCCCCGGACAGGTCTTCGCATTCGGCGGCTTCGTACTGCGGGCCAACTCGCTTGGCCATCTGGAGCAGATCGATAGCTACGCCCCTGGCCATCAGGTCAGGTTGGGAAATCTACACTACACTGCCAACATTCACGGAGACTTGATCTTTGACGGATTCGGGCCCGTGTCAGGAGTGTCGAACAATCAGGACATGCATGACCTAGATCTGCAGTCGGATGGTAGTCGGAACATCGCACCTGCTACAGCTCCAGACTTCGTTCCAGAGCCGGTCGTGCCTTCCGAGGATGGGTGGATGGACCCCGCCCCGAAGGCCACACACTCATCAGCGTTGAAGCCGAGCACAGACTCTCCTCAGGAGATCTGTACTTCCGGACCCTCAGAGTAATCTCCGGTAGTGTGTTCTGGACTGTGCGCATCCGAGCCCATCGAATCTAACTGTGCTCCGGTTATGGAGTTTGCCATCGCGGATATCTTTCAGCACTCACCCTTAGGAGACGTGCTAAATTCATTAAGGTCGCTCTCTTTGTCAGGAGACTCCAGGCCGAACTATGTCTGGCCCGTGTGGGACACGGAGGACGAAGAAAATTGTTACCCACCCACCACCCACTTTGTAGCCACTGTCGATGACCTAACAGACATGCTTAACTTCGACCCCAATAGCACCGACGATATGGACGTCGATACAGGGGACGATCGGGAACCACAGCCCACGGGGCACTGGACTGCCACTTCATCATACGACGTCTATATGGTGGACACGCCCAAGGAAGACAATGGTGACAAAAAGGACACTTCAGAAGCGAGAACCTACTCTTCAACATCGTCCCCTTCAGCAGCGATTATCATGCGTTGCTTGGAAGAATGGCCTTCACTTGCTTTAACGCAATACCGAACTACGCCTGCCTTAAACTCAAGATGCCCGGTCCATGCAGCGTCATCGCGGTTAGCAGAAACACAGAGCAGTATGTGGCAGTTCCCACTGCCGGACTCTAGGCGGCCTCTCCCACCGGAACGCATGACCGGTCGTCAAGACCACGAACACGGTTAGACGAGTCTAGTACACCATTTTTCGGATAAACCTGAGCTAGGTGCTGTACATGTGTCCTCATAAACAATACGAGGGGCTGCACAACATGTAACAAAGCCCACAATTCGGATCGCCTCCTTAATAGGCAAATACCTCGAACATCCGTCGAGCATAACTAACTTTTCGCACACTTACTCTTTTTCCTTTCATGAGTTTTCGTTCCTACAGACACTACCAGTGCGACACCTTTTCAGGATATGGCACAACGGAGAAAAAGGTGCAGATGTGCAGCAGGACCCCGTTCACAGGTTTCTCTTTAGATTAAGCCCCTGCGTAAACCTTCTTTACTGTCTTTTGTTTTTCGACATCCCATAGGTATCTCATACACCTATAAGGATACTAGCGTTATAGGCTTTTTGCCACGACAGATCAATGCACGTACCTGGAATTACAGGGTCAAGGGCGTTATTCAGCCCAATATATGCTACAAAGTCCGAATACCTTCGGGAGTGTTCGGCCTCACAAGTTTGGCCTTATATGCATCAGCTCCGAATCATGTCTTTGGTAAAATGTTGGGTTAGCCCGGCTCCTCGGTTTGCTGCCTTACGTTCCGTTATATCGGCAAAGGCGGCCAAAGGAGAACTACTGCGATTGTGACATGGTTATTCCGGATGAGCACCTCAGTAGAGAAAGCCGAAAACTGACTTTCATGATACAGCGAGAGACTAGTCAACCACTCGAGGACTGAACGGAATCTATAGGATTCCTCCGCATTAACGAAGGGCCGGTTTCCCGGTCAAATACGCGCACCGTATCCGGACGCTCGTGGAAGTACCAGGGGCTACATAGTAGCCCCACCTTTCAAACTCCTATGGCTAAGTGAAAAGTGCTATAGCTATATAGTCCGGTTGCCTGGTTCGATGTGCGATCACCTCCTTAATGGACTAAGACATTGGATCAAGTGTGTTTACGCCTTCTTTTTTCGAACACCCCCGCATTATATGTGTGGGGGCTAAAGCTAATGACTGTTAACTTTCACGTTATATGTATACATACGCAGCCACCAAGGAGACATGATAATACTTTTAGGCAAAAAGTATAAAATACAGCCTCTATAATTAAACACATAACTGTTTACAATTAATAGAATCGTCACTCAAACATGACATCCTTCGAACACTGAGCCTCTATGTTACGGGCACCTTCTATGACATGCTCAAAATAGTGCTCGGCTGGGTCTTGGCTTCCTGCCGGACCCCGGGTCGCAATACCGGTGGCATCCATGTCCGCCCAATATGTCTTCACACGGGCAAGGGCCATCCGTGCACCCTCTATGCATGCCAACCTCTTCTCGGCATCTATTCGCGCTCTGGCGCCAAATAATAGTTTCACCAAACCAAAGTAAATGTTCGACTTTGGCTCCTTCGGCCACAGATGGTCTATTACAGACCTCATTGCAAGGCCGGACAACCTATGGAGCTCGGCTATAGTGGCCATCTTCTCACTCAAGGGTAAGGAGCGCGCTGGGGCACTAAATTGCGACTAGAACAGCCTCTCCATTTTGTTATCTTCATGATCCTTGAATAACTTGGTCGCATCAGCCGCACTCTTCTCCAAGTCCGCATACTCATCTGCGGCGCTCCACAGCTTATCCATCAGAGCATACTTTGGATCTAAAAACTTCATCCACAATAAATAAGGATTTCCAGCTGCGATTTCTCCGGCTTGTCAAAGTTCCTCCCGTGCATCTCTAATCTGAGAGCGCGTCTCTTTAGCCGAATCCATCACCTTCTTTAGGTCGGCCGCCTTTGTCTGATTCTCCTTTTCTAGAAGCTCATACCAGCCGGCGGCGTCCCTCGGCTCCACAGCCATCCCGGCTATCCTCTCTTCTCTTCAGAGACGAGCGGCCTGTTCGGCTTTCAATTCTTCGGCTGCCTTTAGAGCAGCTGCACTACTAACCCGGGCTTGTTCCTTGGCTAGGGCAAGCTCCGCCCTCAGGGCCTCAATGGCAGCAGCTCCGCCTGCAGCCACATTGCATTATATTGTTATTACAAACTCCTTACAATCTCTTACAGCAAATAAGGAAAACAAGCACACGGTCTGTGACTCGTCAATCCGCTTATTTATAAGCGTGACGTCGGTATCTACTACATCAATTTGTCGCCTTAATTTGGCAAGCTCAATATTCCTGTCTATCGCTGGATCCTTAGCAACCCGCACATCAACACAAGTGCGATGGTTATAGGGGATTGTGATCCTCCGTTTGCCGCCATCGGCTGGCAACCGCAGTCTCAGGGGCTACTATCTATACAGAGCACATCTATTGCAACCAAAAATGGCGTATTCCGCTGCTTACCTCAAAGCCTTTGAGAAAGCTCCTAAAAGCTTCATTTAATCCGCTCGTGGCGGAGGAGATTTTCTCCAACACCGTACCCATTAGTGTACGATTTTCCTCCGAGAGAGCAGCTGACTCCAGGAGGCCCATCAGCGTGTTCGGCCGGACACCGGACTTTTCCGGACCCTTTTCATTGTCCGCCATAGGAAGCGAACGCACTGGGATCGGGGCGGCCGAAGTGTTAGCTTCCGGCCCCATCGGATCAGGACTCCTCCGTGACGATACCTCAGGGTCATCCGCCTCACACTGCGGAGAGGTAGGTGGGGTTTCACTCTCCATCATCTCCAGAAGAAGATCGCCCGAGGACGAACGTTGTTGAGACGAACTGCTAGTCGAACTGCAAAAAATAGGTCCCGGTTATTACCCTCAGAGAAGGAAGCGATAAGCTTCTTATTTATTAAACTTACAGCTTGGTGGAGGGCTGGCCCGTTAGTGGGCACGATGCGGTAAGAACACCCTTCGGGGCAGGGCCGTTTGGTGAAGTCTTCTTCCCTTGCTTGGGCGGCCCCATTTCCAAGTCTTCGGAAGCGGCCCTCTTCTTCCTGCGGGGGGAGGAAACCTCAGATTCGCTTCCCCGATTCTCCTCCTTCGTGGAGACGTTGATTCCCCCAGATCGGTTGCACAATGTGTGAGGCCCACTCTTGGCCTCCCCACTCTTCCCTTCATCTTCCTCTGGTGGCACTTGACTTAGTGTTTGTCGGATTTCGGGTTCCGGCAGACCCTTGAGGTTTGAACCTAGGGTGCGCACGGAGATCACCCCCTACCGGCTCATGTCTCGTCGCCTGGCAAGAGATCTAGACTACACGAAGAACAACACAAGGGACGCAAGGTTTATACTAGTTCAGGCCACCATTGTGGTGTAATACCCTACTCCAGTGTGTGGTGTGTAGATTGCCACAGGGGCTGATGATGAACAATAAAAAGGAAGAACATCCTCGCGAGGGGAGGAGTTCTTGTGTGGGTATGGGTGGTTCTGGCTAGGGTTCGAATGGTTCATCCCCCCTTTTATCCGTCTCCCTCTCCGTTGAGGACGGCTAGTCCTATTTATAGAGCAAGGCCCTGGTCCTCTTCCCAAATATTGAGCGGGAAGGGCGCCAACAATTGGCCATTTTGAAGGGGAACATCTAGTACACTTATCCTGACTAAAGTTGGTCCTCTCCTGCCAAACGCTCGGATGATGACGCCTTCCTGGGCTCCACGATGACCTCCGTCCTGCCGTTGCGCTGGTCTTGATCTTGTTGCACCAAAATGGTAACCTTTGCCTGATGCCTTGGCCTGTGCTTGCCCCCTTTACACCGAAGGGGAAACAAGGACACTGCGCAGGACGGCGCCCGCCTGGCCTCGGTCGTCATGACTTGCGTCACGGGCACCTCGTGAGGTACCCCGCCTTGATCTCTCCGCCTCCTCGCGAGCCAGCCTGACGAGGCTGCGCCTGAGGAAGCTTCCTGTCGTCTGCCCCGCGAGGCTTGGCCCCTCGTGAGGGTCTTGAGCTTGTGTTGACAAAAATGGGCCGTACTGGGCCACTCCTTGAGCCACGCCGTAAGCCGCAGGCAGGCAAGTCTGGGTACCCCCGTTCCCAGAACGTCGACAGTAGCCCCCGAGCCCAAGGCGCGCCCGGACTTGGGTTAGCAGAGAAGCGAAGGGGCAAGTGCGAAGCGCCGCGGGCCCCAACAGCCTGCGGCCTTGGGTGCCGCGTGGCGGTTGATGGGACGTGGGCGCCTCCCCTTCCCCATGGCGCCTCGGCAACCGCATGACTTGACAAGTCTCTGCATGCAAAAACGGTTCATGATTACCTATGATCATGGAGGCCGACGGTTGGCCTCCTCCGGCTATAAGTACGGAGCGGCGCGAGCCCCTTTAGCTCATTCCTTCCTGCTACTCCTTTCTCTCCCTCTTGGCTGCTCGCCATCTCCATGGCTCCGCCAAAGAGGTTTTTGGCCGTGGATAAGGGAAAGGCTCGTCAGGAAGGGCCTGACTCTCTTCCGGCCAAGCGCGGTTGGGACCACCCTCGCAAGCACATGCGGCCCCCGTATCAGCTTCCAGTGGTCGTGGAGGCAGTTCTCTGCGCGGCGATGAGCGCCTGGCCGCCGTTGGGAGGCACGCCGTGGCTGTGCGACCCTCGAGGCTGCGCTTCCACTCGGCGGAGGTGCTGTCGGAGTTCATCGTGTGGTCGGTGGACGCGACCAGCACCTGGCTTCAGCTTCCTCGCTTCTTTGTGGGATAAATTCCGGCCGCCATTCCTGACGGCCTCTTCCTCCAGGTGGACGGTTGCTGCAGTAGGGCCTCCTGGGCTTCACTGGAGGTCTCCGTCGCTGGGAATGCGGCTCTGACCCGCGGCTGGCAAACGTTTGCCCGCGCGCGTGGTCTGAGCCGGCGGTGCGTCCTGCACTTCAAGTTCGACGGCGATGCCACCCTCTACATGAGGGTGTTCGGGGAAGACGGTCGCCGTGCTGGGTGCTACCGCGAAGACGACGACTGCGACCGCGCGGCCAGCCCCGGCATTGACCAAGACGAAGACAACGGCAGGCGCGTGGGCAGTGGCGCTCGAGGCTCGCCAAGCATCAGCGACTCTCCTTCAGGCAGCAGCTCCTCCAGCGGTGGCCGCGACCAGCCCCCGCGCCCTCACGCCCGCCTGGGGGAAGGTAGAGGGTTAGTCCGTCGTCGCGCCTCGGTGAAGCGGGAGGAGGGATCTGACTGAGCTCTGGAGGCAGTACGAGCCCTCGCTACGAGTTGGCGTCGAGGAAGTCATGCCTATTTTGTTTTTCCTCCTTCCCTGCGCAAAAAGGAAAGTAGTATAGGGCCCCGCGGGGGCGTGTCGAACCGTTGCTGTTAACCATCACGCTGTTTCTGCTCTTTCTGTGTTGTGTTCCTGTGCCGCATGCCCGTGTGCGAGAACTACTTCGCTCGGGGAGGCTTGTCGCGGTCCTTGCCTCCTGAGGCTGGGGGCCTCGCCTCACGCTTCATGTCCTGCAAGGATTAGTCAGGAGGGGTAGCTTTCAGCCTCAGTTGCGGGGGCGACCGCCCCAGGTCTTGTGTTTGCGTCGTGATGCCCGTGGGGCATGGACTGAGAGGGGTTCTCTCATGGAGGACCCGGATAGGAAGGCTTTTAAATGACCGGGTCCGCGTGTGTGTCCGCGCACCTCCCTC
This sequence comes from Triticum aestivum, assembly GCF_018294505.1. Classification (NCBI taxonomy): domain Eukaryota; kingdom Viridiplantae; phylum Streptophyta; class Magnoliopsida; order Poales; family Poaceae; genus Triticum; species Triticum aestivum. The sequence continues at coordinate 474,576,661 of NC_057807.1, read as the reverse complement.
GCGAGACTTGGGCGAGAGAAAACGAGGTAAGTGAGTGAACAAGACAAAGAGTCTCAAGCTAGAGACGGCAACAGCTCTAATAAAACTTCAAATAGGAACGAACAAACCAACTGCAGAAAGCAAATGAAAAAGCCGCATCCGGCACCTAATCTAGTCTTCGACGTCTTCTCACCAGCGCAGAGCTAAGTGTTGCCACTGGGCGTGGGCGGGAGCCGCTGAGGCCCGAGGGCGGCACTCCAGAGACTCTGGGGTGTGTACAGCCCCACTCATTATTATGTGAGAATGTCACGGGCTGCGAGTTTCACAGGCATTGGCCTTATTCACAGGCACCGGGCCTTATCCAAAACGCGACAGCTTCAGAGGCATTGGCCTTCTTCACAGGCACCGGGCCTTTTCCAAAATGCGTCAGCTTCACAGGCATTGGCCTTCTTCACAGGCACCGGGCCTTTTCCAAAATGCGGCAGCTTCACAGGCATTGGCTTTCTTCACAGGCACCGGGCCTTTTCCAAAATGCGGCAGCTTCACAGGCATTGGCCTTCTTCACAGGCACCGGGCCTTTTCCAAAATGCGGCAGCTTCATAGGCATTGGCCTTCTTCACAGGCATTGGTCTTCTTCACAGGCACCAGGCCTTGCTCAGGGGTAGAATTTCCGAAGATGCTGAATGTTCCACGTGTTCTAGATGGGTATCCCCTGCTGGGTTTCCAAGCGCGCGGAGCTGGGCATTGAAACATGAACAACCTTGAATGGGCCCTCCCACATGGGAGAGAGCTTGTGCAGCCCCTCCCGGGAGAGAACCCGCCTGAGTACGAGGTCCCCTAACTCAAGAGCTCTGGGGCGGATGTTGCGGCAGTGGTATCGTCGCAGCGCCTGTTGATACCTTGCTACTCGCAGCACGACCTCTCGACGGTGCTCCACCCCCAGCACGAGATCCGTCCCCCGCATGGCATCCTGCTGCATTTCATCGAACGCCAGGACCCGCGTGGAGCGATGCTTGATCTTGTGAGGGAGGACAGCTTCAGCTCCGTAGACGAGGAAGAATGGAGTTTCTCCAGTTGACTTGGTCGCGGTCGTGCGGATAGACCATAGCACAGACTAGAGCTCGTCGTACCAGCCCCTGCTGCAGGCTTCTAGTTTTTTATTGAAGGTCCTAGTATTGAGGCCTTTCAACACCTCCGCGTTGGCCAGCTCAGCTTGGTCGTTGCTTCGAGGATGCGCCACTGAAGCGTAGCATATCTGCGTTCCAAGATTAGCACAGTATGTTTTAAAGAGACTGTTGGTGAACTGCGAACCGCTGTCGGTGATGATGCGATTAGGCACCCCGAATCGGCTCACAATGCCTTTGATGAACTTGACTGTGGAGCCTGTTGGGATGGTGCGGACGGCTTCCACTTCAGCCCACTTGGTGAATTTGTTGATGGCGACGTAGAGGTAGCGATAGCCCCCTGGCGCCCGTGGGAATGGGCCCAGAATGTCCAGACCCCAAAACATGAATGGCCATGAGAGGGGTATGGTCTGCAGGCCCTGAGCCGGTTGGTGGATTTTCTTGGCGTGGAATTGGCAGGCTTCACAGGCCCTCACCAGCTCGATGGTGTTGTTGAGTGTTGTGGGCGAGTAAAACCCATTGCGGAACGCCTTACCAACGAGGGTTCATGATGCTGAGTGGTGCCCACAGTCTCCACCATGTATGTCTGCTAACAGCTCCCTTCCTTGTTCCCTGGAAATGCAATGTAAGGACACGTCATTTGGTCGCTTCCGGTAGATCTCTCCGTCCTGGATGCAGTAGGCCATGGCCTGTCTCGCCACTTGCTCCGCATCCTCCTCCTTTTCTGGCAGGGTACCTCGCATCAAGTAGTCCTTGAACTCTTCGGTCCAGCATCCTTCCTAAGGTTCCAACGCCAGGATCAGGCGCGCTCCTGAGGCCGGGCCAAAGGCCGGGGCCCCCAAGGCAGGTGGTTGAGGGAGCTCCTCCTTAGGTTGTGCCATGCTTGACAGCGATGGTGCCACCGAAGGTTTGAAGAGTCGTTCCTCAAAGACGCCAGGCTCCTGAGGCAGTCGCCTGGATGCCCTCTTGGCAATGTCATCGGCCTCTTGGTTGGTACTGCGAGGCACGTGCTGTGAATCCAACCCCCAAAAATGCTTCTCCATCCTGCGGACCTCCGCGAGGTACGCTTCCATGTGCTCATCCTTCGGCTCATATACCATGTTGGAGAATTTGACGAGGAGTTGCCAATCGCCTTTGATGGTGATTCATTTTACCCCCAAAGCGACAGCGGCATTCAAGCCTGCTATCAGGCCCTCATACTCTGCTATGTTGTTGGAGACCTTCTCCCCGTGCTGGAAACAGAGCTGCACGACATAGTAAAGCTTGTCCTGAGTGGGTGATATGAGCACTACGCCAGCCCCCGCGCCCTGCCGCGAGAATGCTCCGTCGAAGTACATTAGCCAACCGTCTGGAGCTTCACTTCCCGGGTAGAGCGACCGGTCCTCGCCCGTTTTGAGCCCTGGTGCCTCTGTCCATTCCTCCACAAAATCTGCGAGCGCAGCTCCCTTATTGACCCTGGTCGTGCTGAATTCTAGCAGGAATGCTTGCAGTTCAATGTTCCATTCTGCGACCCTCCCTGCTAAATTGGGGCTCCTGAGTACCCTTTCCAGAGGGTAGGCTGAGACGACCTTGATGGGATGGCCTTGAAAGTAGTGCCACAGCTTGTGTGAGGCCACTAACAATGCGAGGAGGAGTTTTTGGGGCATTGGGTACCGTGCCCTCGCATCCTGCAGCACCGTACCGACGAAGTACACCGGGTGCTCGACGAGGTTGAGGGTGCTGGTGCTGCCCGCGTCCTCTGGAGGTTGAGGTGCCTCCTGAGGCGGCGCGGCCCTCAGTCCTTGGTCGCCTAAGGGGGCCTCTTCCACTTCGGGTGCGTTCCCTTGACGAGGTTGTTCCTTTTCTGTCGTGGTCGTGGTCTTTGCGAGGCCTTCCTGGCCTTGCTCTGCTTTGGCTGGGACTGTGGCTATGGGCGAGGCCTGGCGCTCCTTTCTAACTGCCACCAAGGCTGCGCTAGCGGAGTAAGGGGTGGCTGCAAGGTACAGCACCAGGGGCTCTCGAGGGCGCGGGGCCACCATTACCGGGGGGCTGGTAAGGTACCTCTTGAGGTCCTAGAATGCCTTGTCGGCCTCTTCAGTCCATTCGAAGGGGCCTTTCTTCTTCATCAGCTTGAATAAGGGCAGTGCTTGCTCTACCAGCTTGGAGATGAAACGTCCCAAAGCAGTTACACGCCCGATGAGCTTCTGCATTTCCGCGAGGGTCTTCTGTGGGCTCATGTCGTCGACTGCCTTGACCTTCTCTGGGTTGGCCTCAATGCCCCTCTGGGATACGAGGAAGCCTAGGAGCTTGCCCGAGGGGACTCCAAATACACACTTCTCCGGGTTGAGCCGCAGGTCTACTTCGCTGAGGCTCGCGAAGGTTTCTTTCAAGTCCTGTATCAGGGTTTTCACCCCCCGAGACTTCACCACAATGTCATCAACGTAAGCTTCAGCGTTCCTCCCGAGCTGTCGCCCCAGGGCAATGTGCATCAATCGCGAAGGTCGTGCCTGCGTTGCGCAACCCAAATGGCATGCAGGTATAGTAGTAAACCCCGCACGGGGTTAGGAAGGCCGTTTTCTCCACATCCTCCACCGCCATCTTGATCTGATGATAGCCCGAGAAGGCATCCAGGAAGCACAGTAGGTCACACTCAGCGGTAGAGTAGACAATCTGGTCGATGCAAGGGAGCAGGAATGGATCCTGTGGGCAGGCTTTGTTGAGGTTGGAGAAGTCGACACACATGCATTCCTTTCCTCCCTTTTTGGATAAGACAACAGGGTTGGCCAGCCAATCAGGGTAGTGGACGTCGCGAATGACCCCTGCTGCTTCTAACTTGTGGGTCTCTTGGACGATGAAGGCCTGCTTTTCAATGGACTGCCGCCTTGCCTTCTACTTCACGGGGCGCACGTTGGGGCACACATTGAGGTGATGCTCAATTACATCCCTCAGGACCCCCGCCAGCTGATTAGGCTCCCATGCAAACACCTTCCTGTTCGCGCATAGGAACCTGACCAGGGCCTCCTCCTGCTCAGGCTCAAGGTTGGTGCCTATGGTGAAGGTAGCACCGGCGGGCTCATCGACCGGTACCTGCTTGGTCTCTGCCTTGTCTTGGCTGAATAGCTGCTTCTTCTTAGCTAGCGCAGCCCCCTTGGGCTCGAGGACATCTGAGTTGGTGGGCTGCGCTACTGCGGCGGTCTTGAAAGCAAGCTTGAGTGCTTGCAACGCATCCCCGGTGTCTTCGGACACGGTAAGGATGCTGTTGCTCCCAGGCATCTTCATGAGGTTGTACGCTGGGTGAGTCACGGCAATGAACCGGACAGGGCTGGGTAGCCGAGGATGGCGTTGTACGGGAGACTGATGGGGGCGATGTCGAAGTCGATCAGCTCCGTGTGGACGTTGTCGTAGGTGCCGAAGGTCACCGGGAGGCAGATCTGTCCCAGGGAGCCGGTGGAACCTCCTCCGACGCTCGAGAAGGGGCTGCTGGGTTGAAGCCGCTCTGGCAGCACGTGGAGGAGGCTGAAGGCTTCCACCGAGAGCATGCTGAGGACAGCACCGCCGTTGATGAGGGTCCTGGTGATGGCCACCTGGAAGATGGTGGGGGTGCACAGCATCGGGAGCAAGCCCGAGCAGGCTGGGTTGGAGGGGTGATCATCCGAGCTGAAGGTCAGATCAGCCTCGGGCGCCACCCAGCCCGGGGGGGTTTCTTGGCGCTCGGAGGCCGTGCCGATCTGGCTGGTGAACGGCTTCACATGGAGGCTTGAAGGTGGTGCCTGTGATCCGCCCAGGAGAGCCACGACGACCGGGGGCACTGGCGCGGTGTAATGGGCGAGGAAAAGGTCACGGAGTTCCCCCCAGGAGGTCACA
>NC_057807.1:474539764-474571396 GCF_018294505.1 Triticum aestivum | reverse complement strand
CTTGAGGATGGCTTCCTCGTATGCCAGGAGGAAAGCCAGCGGGTCCGTCGCGCAGTTGTAGCGCGGCGGCATCTCTGGCTTAAACTTGCGTGGCCACTGCACCTGCCGCAAGGCGGGGGCCAAGGCTCGGAGCCTCCTGGCCCTAGCACTGGCATTGGCTGCCGGAGCGGGCGGCACGTTGTCTGCCATGTGGGCGAAACGCTTTGTTGGCGGAGAACAGTCCGATGGAAGGGAGAGCTTCGGCACACCCCCTACCTGGCGCACCAAATGTCGAATTTTGGGTTCTGGCAGACCCTTGAGGTTCGAACTCTGGGGTGCGCCTGGAGATCACCCCCCTACCGGCTCACGTCTCGTCGCCTGGCAAGAGATCTAGACTACACGAAGAACAACACAAGGGATGCAAGGTTTATACTGGTCCAGGCCACCATTGTGGTGTAATACCCTACTCCAGTGTGTGGTGTGTGGATTGCCTCAGGGGCTGATGATGAACAATACAAAGGAAGAACAGCCTCGCGAGGGGAGGAGTTCTTGTGTGGGTATGGGTGGTTTTGGCTAGGGTTTGAATGGATCATCCCCCCTTTTGTCCGTCTCCCTCTCCGTCGAGGATGGCTAGTCCTATTTATAGAGCAAGGCCCTAGTCCTCTTCCCAAATATTGAGCGGGAAGGGCGCCAACAATTGGCCATTTTGAAGGGGAACATCTAGTAGACTTATCCCGACTAAAGTTGGTCCTTGCCTGCCAAAGGCTCTGACGATGATGCCTTCCTGGGCTCCACGATGACATCCGTCCTGCCGTTCTGCTGGTCTTGGTCTTGTTGCACCGAAATGGTAACCTTTGCCTGATGGCTTGGCCTGTGCTTGCCCCTTTGCACCGAAGGGGAAACAAGGACACTGCGCAGGCCGACGCCCGCCTGGCGCCCGACTGGCTTCGGTTGTCATGGCTTGCGTCACGGGCACCTCGTGAGGTACCCCACCTTGATCTCTCTGCCTCCTCGCGAGCCAGCCTGACGAGGCTGCGCCTGAGGAAGCTTCCTGTCGTCCGCCCCGCGAGGCTTGGCCCCTCGTGACGGTCTTGAGCTTGTGTTGACGAAGATGGGCCGTACTGGGCCACTCCTTGAGCCACGCCTCAGGCCGCAGGCAGGCAAGTCTGGGTACCCCCATTCCCAGAACACCGACAGTGTCCATTTTGAGAATCCTGGCCATTGTCGGACCAGGCGAGCCTTCGGGAAGCGGGGCCGGACACCTGATCCTCTTCGCCTTACTAGGCCAATCCTGGTTGCGGACTGTATTCAAAACAATGCTATGACAAACATAAGCAAAGTGTTCGGTTATAGGCGATTGCAGCTCAGGCCCGCATCCTCGGTGGTGTCCGGACACTTTATTCGTGGTCCAAAGAACAACTTATACATCCCTTCGGGCATCATGCCAAAGAAGTGCTGAATGGTTCGCGGACCTTCCGGATTGAATTCCCACATCCGAAGAGGCCGACGTTTGCACGGTAGGACCTGATGAACTAGCATTACCCGGATTATTTTAACAAGACTAATGTCCCTCTCGAGGAGCTCCTGAATGCAGCTTTGTAGCATTGGTACATCGTTCGCAGGCCCCCAGTTCAGTCCCACGTTGGCCCACGACGCCAGTTGAGGTGGAGGGCTCGAGCGGAAGACGGGCGCGGCCGCCCACTTTGAGCCTCGAGGAGCTGTGACATAGAACCACCTCTGTTGCCATAAATCAGGTACCTCCGGGAAGGAGCCTTCGGACCACGGGGCATCAACATTCCTACTTATTATGGCGCCTCCGCACTCTGCGTGTCGCCCCTCAATCATCTTCGGCTTCATATTGAAAGTCTTGATCCATAAGCCGAAGTGGGGGGTGATGTGGAGGAAGGCTTCACACACAATGATAAACGACGAGATGTGGACGATGGAATTCGGGGCTAGATCGTGGAAATCTAGTTCGTAGGAGAACATGAGCCCCCTCACGAAGGGGTCAAGAGTAAGACCCAAGCCCCGGAGGAAGTTGGAGACAAATACGACGCTCTGATTGGGCTCGGGAGTGGGGTTAACCTGTTCAGGAGCAGGAAGCCTATGCTTGACATCGGCGGTCAAATACCCAGCCTCCCTGAGCTTCGCAATATCCTCCGCTGTGACAGAGGAAGCTATCCACTGGCCTTGATGGTTGGATCCGGACATGATCGAAGATCCGGGGTGCTTAGGCTCGAGCTTTGGGTGTGGGAACTCAGGTGCAAGATGCGCGAGCATGGAGATAGAGGGATAGGCCTCGACTCCCTTATAAAGAGGGGAAGAATATTAAGGATCCCCAAACGTGGTCGTTCTGGACTTGCCTAAAAACACGGACTCATGCCAACAGGCGCGGTTGGATTACCCATACCCGTATTGATGAGGATCTCATAGTAAGGGGGACATGATCCCTGCTTTGAAAGACGTGCCAAGGAAACCGCCTCGTGATGTGTGCGGTAGCAAGTTGTAAAAACGGTTCGAGTAAAAGCCGGACCGTGGCGTGATGTCGCTTTTCAAAGAGTTGTCAGCAGATTAGATTCATGGATTATTCTCCCTACGGTGGTATATGGAATTTGTCTTGTAGAGCCGGACACGATCCTTGTGTTTGGAATTTATCTTGGAGTATTCGGAGATGGAACCCGCCTCGCAATGCCGAAGACAATCTATGCACTGGACTCATCGTCATTGAAGCGTGGTTCAGGGGCTACTGAGGGTGTCCTGGATAAGGGGGTATCCGGACAGCTGGACTGTTGGACTATGAAGATACAAGATAGAAGACTTCGTCCCGTGTCCGGATTGGACTCTCCTTCACGTGGAAGGCAAGCTTGGCGATTCGGATGTAGATCTCCTTCTCTATAAACCAACCCTGTGTATCCCTAGTCCCATCCAGTGTCTATATAAATCGGAGGGTTTAGTCTGTAGGACACAACAACAATCATACCATAGGCTAGCTTCTAGGGTTTAACCTCTCTGATCTAGTGGTAGATCAAATCTTGTAATAATCATATCATCAAGATCAATCAAGCAGGAAGTAGGGTATTACCTCCATTGAGAGGGCCCGAATCTGGGTAAACATTGTGTCCCCCGCCTCATGTTACCATTAGTCTTAGACGCACAGTTCGGGACCCCCTACCTGAGATCTGCCGGTTTTGACACCGACAGTGTTTCCATGGCCATATGTCGGCGGAGGGGAAGCAGATCCGAGGCGGCGAAGGACGGCGTAGCAGGAACAGCTCCAGTGTGGTGGAGGGTGGCGAAGTTGGAGCAGCGGCAGTGAGGCACAGGACGGCGTGGTTGAACTGGCTCGGGTACGGACGGCTCGGCCTCGGCTTCAACTAGTAGCCGTGGAGGGCGTTGCGATTGAGGTTGCGGTGGACGATGACGTCGGGGTATCGGCTCCGGCGTGATGGAGGAGGGCGGTGGTTGATGGGTGGGAAGGGGTTGCAGACGGAGGACACCGGGGTTTCGCGGCTGGTGGAGAGGTAGTTTTGGCGCCCACGAAGTACGAATGGGGAATCGGATGGGTGGGGGGGAACCATGTTTCGGTCTGGGACGCGCTTGTTTTTGGCTTTTTTGAACAGAAGATGGGACGCACTTGTTTCAAATTTGGGGAAAGTACAAACTTTGCCCCCTCTTAAATTTCGGACCTACTGCGGGTCGGGGGTAGGACGGTAATCCCAAGTGTCCCAAATAGTGGGAGGGAGCGATTTCGGCCGCGCTCATGTGTGCTTAGGCGGCCATTGTGTATGAACGTTTTTCGGAGGCGGTTGCGTGGCATCTAGATGAAGCTACAAACCTACCCCGGTTTAGACCTTTGGTCATCGGGCCGGTAGGTTTCACGGGTCGGAGTTATTAGAAAAATAATTTTCTTGTACTACCAAACATTGGTCTCACGCGGTTTCGAGCGAGTAGAGGCTCTTTTGGCGCTTCGTTCGAAATTTTGAAACACAAGCATTCATGTTTAGAGTACTCTTGAACTATGAGGATTGACCTAAATAGAAAATGTTATATTTGACCTTGTATGTTTGAAAAGCTCATTAAATTATCCACTTCTTTTTGAAATTTTGACACTTGAAAATCCTATAACTACGATTATTTTGGAATGGAGGAGCTAAATTTGAATCTATTTGTACACGACTACATATGCTAATATGTACAAAATCAGAGCAAAGATTGGTGCCCCCATAATTTAGGTATGGTTTACAAATGCCATGATATCAAATTCAAATAATTGAATGGACTTCATGTTGAATTTGATTTTTTTAAACCACCTTAAGTTGAATTCAAATGTATGCTAGTTCATAGGTAGCTATTTATAATGTCCATTGTGTAACTTTCATATGTATAATGTGCTTTACACACACAACATGAACTATACTCACGTTTATAGTCGATTGCTAAAGCGTTGCATTGTTTGGAGTTCAAAATACTAACTATGTGGATCAATTGTGTCGAATAATAACATAGACATGCTCAAATTTGATAGAATCTAGATGTCTGATGGATCAATGACCGCTCCTTATGCGAATTGCAAATATCATGATCCCATCCTAATATTTGGATACAATTTATATCTTTAATCAATGTGTACATCAGTCTTTTACATGTAGTTTCACTCTCCATCGGTGGTCTCTCACACATGCTCACACACTCTCTCCTGAGGTGTCTTTCTCGCACACATGCTCTAGATATAACCCTACCTCCCTCTCATAACCATTTACAACTGTTTTCACTAACCTTTATCACAAGCACTCTTCCTCCCGCAAACATACACACACACAATCCCCATCGACCCTTTCTATATACATGGACCTGCCTACGTGTGTCATGTACGCACATTATCTTTAGGCATGTCTCTCACGCATCATCTCACGACTCTCGTCCTAATCGACGAGTATGATTCTAGCAGAGCATTCTGTAGGATGCCCCTTAAAGTTAGGTTGGATGAATAGTAATATCAGAGATAAAAGGGTTACCTTAGTCCGAGAATCTAGGGTTACAAATCCTAGCCGGCTTTGTTAGTGGACACAGAGTCCTTCACAATTCTGCTATCTTTGTCTTGTACGACTAGTCATCCATGGGTCTTCCTAAATGCGTCAAAGGCCGACCAATGTGGTGTAGGACGGAACCGAATGAAGGGTCTCACCTCGACCCACTGGATCTCACGCGGTGACACACCCTCTGCCCCCACGTCTCATTATCTTCTCACACCCACACATACCAACACAAACACCACACACACGGAAAATTTCTCATGGTGCCTCTATTCCCTCCCCCCTTGCATATACACACTCAAGGGAATGTAATCTCTCATCGTGATGTCATATTCGTCTCTCTCTCTCTAGACCACTCTCATTTCTCGTGCTATCTCTCCCAGCCCCCCCACCCCCCGTCGGCCCCTCTATCCATGCCTCTCTCGAATACGTAATACACACACATACCTCTCTAGGCCCCGCCAAATGCATCAACTACACATTCACGCATGTTACATCATGTACCCCATTGATCTAAAAAGCCCTCTCTTCACGTTTATTTCACATACAACATTCGTTTTGAATAAAGTGTGGCCAAAAAAATTATTTTAGAGTTTCTACATATATACAACATTACAAAGTTATATGGAGGAGTACGAACGCTAATTTGCATTGCATGGTGCCCACAATGATATTTATTCCGCACTGTAAATTTGTATATTTTTATACTATACAAAGTTAGTTATAATAAAGAGAAATGAAGAGCATCTCTCTGTCCATCGCATACCCCCCTGTATGCCCCTTTCACGTATGCACACAAAACCATCTCCAGGTCCTCTAAAAGTAAGCCCCCAGAAAATTCACGCATGTTTCATCTTTCTCTCGCGATATATGCAATGACAATCCTTGTATTTGAAGCAAAAGCACGATACGTACATTGGACTTCAGAATCCACTCATTACGGTCACCATTTACGTTTAGTGCTTATTATACAGTCGCGGGCTCACCGTACAACTCTGTATTTGCTCATGACATGACTAGTTGACCAGTTAAACGCTCCACGTGGCACCTCTAGTGTTGCATCACATTATCTCACTACCATCGTGCCCACCTGTCGACTTGTATCTAGTCTACATCTACACTCTTATAGAAAATATAAAATACACTCTTATAAAAAACAGAGTTGGTGATGATGGTGTGCCTGCCATCCTACAATATAGGCCATCCAATTTATATCTGACGGATAGGAAAGAAACTATGGCAAATTTGCAAAAAGGTACCCACACACCTCTCCACATTTGCAAATAAGGCCTTCCCTCGTTCATCCTTTTCTCTCACAAGATAAACAAGTCATACAGATGCATCTTGATGTTACGTGCAACGCTTGGGAATCTTGCTAGTAAGAATGAAAACAAACGACAAAAAAATATTTGGACGGTGGTTCGAAGTCATGACCGCGGGCATAGCGGACAAGGTGGCCTTATATTGGTATGTTGAGCTGTTTGTTTTAACGCAACACTCACACAAACACATGCACCCACGCATGCACGCAACACTCACACGTACACACGCAGCCACGCACGCACGCAACACTCACACGCACACATGCATGCATGCATGCACACACCAGTGCACCACACGACCAACACACACTCTCACTCTCAAGTGCTCAACCTACACGTGCATGCGCACACATCAGGCCCTGACAGACACATACATAACAAGGTGATTGCCGCGCACGGGTTGGAGCCTTGTCGCGCCTGCATAAATTTGTGTTTATCAGACCTTTTCCCTATCCGAACTGACAGGTGGGTCCCACAAGGAACATGGTCAATTTAACTAGTCAACATGGTGCCACGCAGACTATTTGGCTGGTCAACAGAGTGCAATCCGATGCTGAACCATGAGCAAGTGACCGTATAATCACCGCAATACGTATATAGTGACAGTAATCAGCTTATTCTGAAGTTCGGTGACCGTATTACGATTTTATCTCTGTAGGCCCTCCAAAACAACATCCCTACACGTTCTCGCATGTTATAGCACTACTACTACACTCTAACACAATAAATCATATGTGTTTTTAGTTTTACTAGATATCATATTGTTACTTATAATTATTCAGTTTGCATACATTAAAATTGCCTTTGAAATGTATGGCCAGTATCATCTACCGCGCGGGAAACAACCCTTTCCTGTTTCATCGGGTTTGTATCGATGGATCGTGCGAAACAACAAAACTATAGTACTATACAGTACAAGTGACAGTTCGTTGGGCCGTTGTGTCATCCACTCCTCCGTCGTAAGAGTGGAGAGCTCGCTTTCATAAATCTTCTAGTTCCTTTCGCCGACATGTGGGACATCAAGCTACCGGGTCCATGTGCCATACCCGAATACAGTGCAGAGCAGCCAGGGTGAAGCACCCCAGTCATGGCACCGGCGTAGTAATGAGCAATGAGGCGTCAAATCACAAAGCTGCACCTTTCCCGCAGTTAAGTTGGAGGGACGTAGTAATAATCCTAAAAAAAGAAGTTGGAGGGACGAAGCAACCATCATTTCACTCGTTGCTGAATCCGCTTCTCCCTCATCTTCTTCAACTTAACCACGTGTTGCTTCGATCCTTGTTCTGCCTCATGTGGGACGCGGATCGGCTTGGTAAAGCACTGACACGTGGGACCGCATGTTAGCAAACCGCCAGGACAATGTCCTCCAAAAATAAGAAACCTCCCCCGCCATCCGCGCGGCAAAATCACCTCCTTTTACTAATATTGATTCTATAATTTTTTAGATCAATATAATTGAGATTTGTATAGATAGCACAGGAGCAAAACCAAGTGGTACGGTTAAGGGCATCCACAATGTGTAGCCAAATGTGAAAATAGCTTTTGGCATCGTGGGAACCCTTGTGGACGGTGTTTCCAAAGCCAAAAAGATGGAGCCGAAGCTCCCTGATTGATTGATTGAAGGAATAGAAAAATGCAACGTCTCTCCTCTTTCTCACATGCTTGGACGCATGTAGTACAGTATAGAGCAGAGAGTCTACTACCCTGTCCCTTCTATCACAAATCACAAAGAAGTGAGGCGTCAAATAACAAAAGCACGATGTCGGTGTTCTGGGAACGGGGGGTCCCCAGACTTGCCTGCCTGCGGCCTGTGGCGTGGCTCAAGTAGGGGGCCCTGTGCGGCCCAGCTTCATTAGCTCAAGCTCAAGACCCTCGCGAGGGGCCAAGCCTCGCGGGGCAGACGACAGGAAGCTTCCTCAGGCGCAGCCTCGTCAGGAAGGCTCGCGAGGAGGCGGAGAGATCAAGGCAGGCCACCTCGCAAGGATTCCGTGACGCAAGCCATGACGATCGAAACCAGGCGGGCTCCAGGCGGGCGCCGGCCCGTGTAGTGTCCTTGTTTCCCCTTCGATGCAAAGGGGGCAAGCACAGGCCAAGGCATCAGGCAAAGGTTACCGTTTTGGTGCAACAAGACCAAGACCAGCAGAACGGCAGGATGGAGGTCATCGTGGAGCCCAGGACGGCGTCCTCGTCAGAGCCTTTGGCAGCTGAAGACCAACTTTAGTCAGGATAAGTGTACTAGATGTTCCCCTTCAAAATGGCCAATTGTTGGCGCCCTTCGCGCTCAATTTTTGGGAAGAGGCCCAGGGACTTCCTCTATAAATAGGACCAGCCACCGTAGTGGAGAGAGGGCTAGAAATCCGGTAGGCATCTAGAGATCGACCAAGGAGAGAGAGTGAGAAGCGATTGAACTCACCCAAGCAGTTCATCGCACCAGATCAAGAACAGCCCTCGCGAGGCTGTTCTCCCTTTGTACTATTCATCATCAGCCCTTGAGGCAATCCACCACACCACACACTGGAGTAGGGTATTACACCACAATGGTGGCCTATACCAGTATAAATCTCGTGTCCCTTGTGTGTTCTTCTTTCAAGCCTAGATCCTTTGCGAGACTTTGATACGTGAGCCGGTAGGGGAAAGATCTTTGTGTGCACCCCAGAGTTCAAACCTCAAGGGTCTGCCGGAACCCGAAATCCGACATTTGGCGCGCCAGATAGGGGTGCACCAGAATCTTTCTTCTACTGGTCGCGTGTGATCTTCCGTCGCATCCATGGCTGACGCTCATCGGGCTCGCGCCGAGCGTCGGGCAGCTCTCGCCACCCGTGTCGCCCAGACGGTGCCCGTCGGCAGTTGCCCCCGTTGTTCCCTGTCGCCTGCCGCCACCGGCCCGGCGCGGAATGAGCAGCAGGCCTCGTCCCTGCATCCTTCGGTGCAGCGGGAAGGCCGCACCGCCACCCCGTCGCTAACTCCAGCCGGTTCGTCATCCCACGCCTGTCGCGCCCCCACGAACGTGCACGCATTGCTGCTCCTGGCACGTGAGCTCCTGCACTACCATCCCGTCGACGACCTCTACGAGGACTGGCTCGCCCACATCACCGAGCTCGTTAGCACAGCAGGGGGCTCTCCCATGCCATCCCTCTCGCTGCATCACCCTCCATCCTGTGCAGGAGGCGTGGATCAAGAGGTGCCTCAGCCACCTCCTCCTCAAGAAGGCGCCTTGGCTCAAAGGTGCGCGGACCCAGGACGAGACCCTCCGCGTCCAACGCCTGCGCGACAAGAGAGGAGCTGCCAAGAAATCCCTCGCCCTCAAGAAGCTGCTCGCGTGCTCCCTGCACCGGCACGTAATGACCGCGCTCCTGCTCCAGCGCGCCAAGACCCTGCGCTGCTCCTAGCGGCGGCACGCGGAGACCTCCAAGATCAAGCCCTTCGTCACCAAAGGCCTCTTGTGGCCACTGCAGGTCTGCAGTGCCTTCACCGCCGAGCTGCATAGCGTCGCATGGCCCGGCAAGTTCAAGTCGGACCTGCCTCCTTGCTATGACGGCACTGCCGACCCTACGGAGTTCCTCCAGCTCTACAAGATGGGCATCGAAGCCGCCAACAGAGATGAAAAGGTCATGGCGAACTGGTTTCCCATGGTGCTCAAGGATGGTTCCCGCACCTGGCTCCTGAACCTAGCTCCCGGCACGATCTCCTCCTAGGACGAGATGCGCACCCGCTTCATCGCCAACTTCCAAGGCACTCGCGATCGGCCCCCGGCCATGAGTGACCTACGCCGCATCAAGCAACAGCCAGGAGAGACCCTGCAGAGGTACATCCAGCGCTTCAACAACGCTCGCCTCAAGATCCCCAGGGTGACTGAGGAAGCCATCATCTCAGCCTTCTCTGATGGCGTGCGTGACATCAAGATGAAAGAGGAGCTGGCCATCCATGAAGACCTGTGCACATCCCTGGAGCTGTTAAACATGGTAACCAAGTGCGCCAGGGCTGAGGAATGGCGCCTTTCCCTCCTCGAGCTTCCGGCTATCGATCCAGAAGAGAAGAAGCCCAAGGTCAAGGACGTGAAGCGCAAGGGGGCTGCTGTGCTCGCAACGGAGCCAGACACCAAGCGAAGCAGGGATCAGCCTGAGTCATCCAAGGGCAGCCGGTACTACGTGTACCACGACCTCCACACCCACAACACCAACGAATGCCAAGAGCTCAGGACCGTACGAGATGGGCGTATCGGTCGATGCCCCGAGAGCAACAATCGGGGCTATGACCGAGGAGGAGGAAGAGGTGGAGGACGATGGGAAGACCGTGGCCCTCGCCAAGGGTGGCGTGACCGACCTCGCGAGGACCGCTGGTAGGACCAGCCTTGCGAGGGAGGTTGGAGGGATCAGCCTCGTGAGGATCGCCCTCAAGGCAACGCATGCCTCCCTCCTCTGCCACCACCGCCAAGGAGGAATGAAGACCACCATCAGGACGACAGGGCTGGTGGATTCCAGGAGCTGCGCGCAATCGCTTGCATCGTAGGCGGCGCCCAGGCCCCAGCCTCACAGCGCATCTTCAAGCAGTTCGCTCACCAGGTGAATGCAGTCCTCCCCAAGCTTGAGGCCAAGCGCCCCCTCAGGTGGTCCACGTGCTCTATCACGTTCAGCTAAGTGGACCAGCTCAAGTGCGCAGCAACGGCCGGAGTCCTCCCAATGCTTTGCTCCCCAGTCCTCAGCAATGTGCAAGTCACCAGGACCCTCATCGATGGGGGAGTATGACTCAACGTCCTGTCTGTCGAGACATTCAACAATCTCCAAGTGCCATATGATCAGCTTCTACCAGCCAAGACTTTCTCAGGAGTCACCGATGGTTCCACTGTTCCGCTAGGGCAAGTTCGCCTACCTGTCACCTTTGGGCAGCGCAACAACTACCACACCGAGCTCATTGACTTCGATATCGCCCACATTCGCCTGCTATACAATGCCATCCTCGGCTACCTAGCCCTGGCCAAGTTCATGGCAGTGACTCACCACGGCTACAATGTCCTCAAGATGCCAGGGAGCGGTGGAGTCATCATAGTGCCTTGTGAGGAAAGGGATGTAGTGTGTTCCCTTGAGCGCGCCTTCCAAGCCGCGGCAATCGAAGACCCAGATCATAGGAGCGGAAGACTCCCCGAGATGGTTCCTAAGAAGAAGAAGGCTTTGCCTGGCCCAAGCCATCAGGGGGCGGGTACCTCCGGAGGCATTGCGTCAGGATCCGCGCCCGTTCAGGGGGCGCCGCCCTCTGTCACATAGGAAGGCGCGCCCGACGCCCTCCTCGGGCAGGGCTCGGGGGCTCTTTCCTGGAAAGCCACCGACCTTGCCAAGATCACGAGGGAGGCGTTCAGGCACCACTTGGAGGCGTGCTTCAAGGCACGTTTCCCTCAGGAAGGTATGAGGTAAGGAGGACCAAACCCTCAGGAGTTCATCACGAGAAACACTCAGGAGTTACAGGAGTCAAGAGTCATGCGCGACAGCCGCCGCCTACCCACCGCAGCCCCACATCCAGGCGAGGATGGAGGGCTGCGTGTCTGCATCTATGTACCAGGGCTCAACCGAGCCGCATCTCAGGAGCGCATCTGGCCTTCGCACGTGGGGCGCTGTGAGGGCCCGCCTCACAGCTATGTTCGCATGCCCTTCGGCCTGCCAAACACGGTCGCCGCTCATCAGCGCCTGCTGAGGAGCATTATGGAGGCTCAGGAGGTCAGGCATCACGCGGTCCTAGCGGAGATGGAGATGGCCCTCAAAGGTCCAGGTCCCGGGAGCTCGTGAGGGTCGGCTTCCTCACCACGCGTCGTCCGCTACTTCAGCATTCCTTCGTCTTCAACGGTATCAGGTGACATCTTTCAAAGTTGCACAAGCTCTCTCCTATGTGGGAGGGCCCGTTCAAGGTTGTTCATGTTTCCAGGCCCGGCTCCGCGTGCTTGGAGACCTAGGAGGGGGTGCCCGTCCCGAACGCGTGGAACATTCAACACCTTCGGAGGTTCTATCCATAAGCAAGGCCCAGTGCCTGTGAAGAAGGACAATGCCTGTGAAGCTTACCATTTTGGAAAAGGCCCGGTGCCTGTGAAGAAGGCCAATGCCTGTGAATCTTACCTCTTTGGAAAAGGCCTGGTGCCTGTAAAGAAGTCCAGTGCCTGTGAAGCTCGCCGCCCGTGACACTCTCACGTAATAATGAGTGGGGCTGTACATGCCCCGGAGTCTCCGGAGTGCCGCCCTCTGGCCTCGGGGGCTCCCGCCCATGCCCGGTGGAAGCACTTAGCTCCGCGCTGGTGAGAAGACGTCGAAGACTAGATTAGGTGCCGGACGCGGCATTTTCATTTGCTTTCTGCAGTTAGTTTTTTCGTTCCTATTTGAAGTTTTATTGGAGCTGTTGTCGTCCCTAGCTTGTGAATCCTTGCCTTTTTCGCCGACTTGCCCCATTTTCTCTTGCGCAAGTCTCGCAAGGGAGTTGCGCGGGCACCCTTGTGAGTGTTTTTTGCCCCGGTCGTTTGAAGCTTCCCTATCCGAGTCCGCTGCGGGAGCACCCTTCCTAGTCCATGCCCCATGGGCATCGCGACGCGAGCACAGGACCTGGGTCGGTCGCCCCCACAACCGAGACCAAAAGCTACCCCTCCTGACTAACCCTTCCAGTACATGAAGCGCGCGGCGAGGCCCCGGCCTTAGGAGGCAAGGACCGCAACAAGCCTCCCCGGGCTAAGTAGTTCTCACACATGGACATGCGGCACAGGAACACAGCACAGAAGTAGCGGAAACATCATGATAATTAACAGCAACAGTTCGACACGCCCCCGCAGGGCCCATATTACTTTCTTTTTGCGCAGGGAAGGAAGAAAAACAAAATAGGCACGACTTGCTCGGCACCAACTCTTGGCAAGGGCTCGTACTGCCTCCGGGGCTCAGTCAGATCCCTTCTCTCGCTTCACCAGGGCGCGGCAGCGGCCCGACACACTACCTTCCCCCAGGCAGGCGCGACGGCGCGGGGGCTGGTTGTGGCCACCACTGGAGGAGCTGATGTCCGAAGGAGAGCCGCTCAAGCTTGGCGAGCCCCGAGCACCGCTGACCACGTGCCTGCCGCCATCTTCATCTTGGTCAATGCCGGGGCCGGGCACATGGCCGCGATCATCGTCTTCGGGCAGCACGCAGCACGGCGACCGTCTTCCCCGAACACCCTCACGTAGAGGGTGGCATCACCGTCAAACTTGAAGTGCAGGGTGCACCGTCGGCTCAAGCCACACGCACGGGCAAACGTTTGCTAGCCGCGGGTCAGGGCCGCATTCCCGACGATGGAGACCTCTAGAGAAGCCCAGGAGGCCCTGCTGCAGCAGCCGTCCGCCTGAAGCCAGAGGCCGCCAGGAGCGCCGGCCAGAAGCTCACCTACAAAGAAGCGGGGAAGCTGGAGCTAGGTGCCGGTCGGGTCCGCCGACCACACGATGAACTCCGACAACACCTCCACCGAGTGGAAGTGCAGCCTCGAGGGTCGCGCAGCCACGGCGTGCTCCCATCAGCAACCAGGTGCCCCTCGCCGCGCAGGGGACCGCCTCCATGACCGCGGGAAGTCACTACGGGGGCCGCAGGATGCTTGCGAGGGTGGCCTCAGCCACGCTTGGCCGGAGGAGAGTTAGGCCCTTCCTGACGGGCCTTTCCCTTCTCCGAGACTGAGAACCTCTTCGGCGGCGCCATGGGGATGGCGAGTAGCCGGGATGGAGAGAAAGGAGTAGCAGGAAGGAATGGACTGAAAGGGCTCATGCCGTTTCGTACTTATAGCCGGAGAAGGCCAACCGCCGGCCTCCACGATCGTAGGTAATCATGACCCATTTTTGCATGCAGGGACTTGTCAAGTCATGCGGTTGCCGAAGCGTCATGGGGAAGCGGGGATGCCCACGTCCAATCAATCACCACACGACGCTCAAGGCCGCAGGCTATTGGGGCTCGCGGGCGCTTTGCACTTGCCCCTTCGCCTCTCTGCTAAGCCAAGTCCTGGTGCGCCTTTGGCCCGGGGGTACTGTCAGCGTTCTGGGAACGAGGGGTCCCCAGACTTGCCTGCCTGCGGCCTACGGCGTGGCTCAAGTAGGGGGCCCAGTGCGGCCCAGCTTCATCAGCTCAAGCTCAAGACCCTCGCGAGGGGCCAAGCCTCGCGGGACGGACGACAGGAAGCTTCTAAGGCGGAGCCTCATTAGGCAGGCTCGCGAGGAGGTGGAGAGATCAAGGCAGGGCACCTCACGAGGAGCCCGTGACGCAAGCCATGACGATCGAGACCAGGCGGGCGCCGGCCCGCGCAGTGTCCTTGTTTCCCTTTCGGTGCAAAGGGGGCAAGCACAGGCCAAGGCATCAGGCAAAGGTTACCGTTTCGGTGCAACAAGACCAAGACCAGCAGAACGGCAGGATGGAGGTCATTGTGGAGCCTAGGACGGCGTCATCGTCAGAGCCTTTGGCAGCTGAAGACCAACTTTAGTCAGGATAAGTATACTAGATGTTCCCCTTCAAAATGGCCAATTGTTGGCGCCCTTCCCGCTCATTATTTGGGAAGAGGCCCAGGGCCTTCCTCTATAAATAGGACCAGCCACCGCAGTGGAGAGGGGGCTAGAAATCCGGTAGGCATCTAGAGATCGACCAAGGAGAGAGAGAGAGAAGCAATTGAACTCACCCAAGCAGTTCATCGCACCAGCTCAAGAATAGCCCTCGCGAGGCTGTTCCCCCTTTGTACTGTTCATCATCAGCCCCTGAGGCAATCCACGACACCACACAATGGAGTAGGGTATTACACCACAACGGTGAACCAGTATAAATCTCGTGTCCCTTGTGTGTTCTTCTTTCTAGCCTAGATCCTTTGCGAGACTTCGATACGTGAGCTGGTAGGGGAAAGATCTTCGTGCAGACCCCAGAGTTCTAACCTCAAGGGTCTGTCGGAACCCGAAATCTGACACACGAACGAAGCAACCATCATTTCACTATTCGCTGACTCCGCTTCTCCATCGTCTTCTCCGACAAACCATCTCACCGCACTAGTACTCCTAGTAGTACTAGTCCTTTGGTTCAACGGACTTCCTGGATGCAAATAAGGTGGTTGTCTTGGCTTGCAGGCGGCACTTGCGAATGACTTACCATGGTCTCCATCATTGGTGTTCTCCGTCGAACGCACTTCACCAAACCACAAAAAAAGATATCGTCGATGTCACCGCGATGGGGAAGGAAGTCAAATATAGTTAGTACCTGCATTTTTTGTACACAAGGCCAGTATATCGAAATTACAATTTGCAAAGAGCCACTAACACTAATCAAGGCAAAATTGATGGGGTTAGCAACCAAGGACATTAATATCCCCTGCATGCATGCGGAAGTGAGAAGGTTGGTTTGCATGGCGCTGCATTAATCAAGCGATGAGGAGTGAGATGGTTAGCTCTTTGGTCTTTGGAGAAAAAAATACGCATTAATTGACATGTGAAACGAGGATTTGTATCGATTAAATCCCGCGAAGGAAAACCCCGCCTTTCTTTTTTAACACTAGTACTCCTAGTACGTACGTACTTATCCTGTTTGGGTCTAGGCCGTGCATTGCCAAACTTAGCCTCACATTTTTGCCAAGATTGTCTAAAGTTTTCAAAAATGAGAAGGAGGTACACTTGCGCACGGCTGTCGCGGTCGCACCGCACCCTCACGCGGTCGCTCCTGCATGCCGCGGTCACACCGCACCCTCACACAGTCGCTCCTGCACGCAGCAAACCCAACCAAGGGAACGCACCCTCACTGACACGTGTTGTTGCATGTGAACAAACCAAACTCAGCCATCCTATCGCTGACACATAATTTTCGTTCATAGAGTATGTTTATCCTACCGCATGTTGGGGAGTATCCGTACGGCCCGTGCGGTGGTCTGTTGGGGAAGAAGAAGAGGTGAGGAAGAAGGAAAGAAGGGTTAGGAGACGTAGTATATTCATCCAACCGCCTAAAATGGTAGACTGACCCAAGTCAGGCGAGTTGCATAACAAATATATGTTTTTACACAGCAAAAGATCCATAAAAACAACAACATAAATAAAAACTATCACTGCTCATGGAAAGAGACGGCCTCGTCGTCTTTGTCTATCAGCGTGAACCAGCTGTCGCTGCCGACGCGTGTCTTCGCACTGTGGTTGTCCTCGGCCTCCAGCTACTCGTTCAAGCGGAGTGTGCGGGCGCTCTGCATGGACGAGAGCACAACCCGTTTCAAGTCAAGGACGTCCGGTTCCGCCTGCAGGAGGGCCTCGATGGCAGCGGCATCCGTGCGCTCTGTGTTGAGTCGATCCTCCACCGCCCGGTTCAAGTCCAGGACGTCCGGTTCCGCCTACAGGAGGGCGTCGATGAGAGCGGAATTCATGTGCTCTGTGTCGAGTCGAGCCTCTGCCGCCCGGTTGAAGTCTAGGATGTCTGATTCCGCCTGCTGGAGGGCCTCGATGGAAGCGGCATCCGCGCGCTCCGCCTCAAGTTGAGCCTCCACCGCCCGGTTCACATCCACGACATCTGGTTCCGCCTGCAGGAGAGCCTCGATGGCAGCGGCATGCGCATGCTCTGCGTCGAGTTGAGGCTCTGCCTCCCCGTCGTCCTTTAGTATCGCCATGTTGAACCGCTGGTCCGCCTGCACCATGGGGGACTCGGACGCCGGCACGAAGTCGACGTCCATCATCTCATACCCATCTAGGGCCTACTGCACCGCGACCTCCACCATGAACATTGGATCGGCTTCCTCCTCGTTGTAGCTTGGCTCCAAAGAACTCGGGGATTGGCCCGCCGCAAAGCAAGCTTGGGAACGGAGGTCTGTGGTGCCGACCGCCGCCGCAATTTCTGCGCGGCGCTCCGGCGTCAGCATCTTGTAGTAAGTGATCTTATGGTGCACCATGGCTTTCCGTGGAACTAGGGGACGCTTGTTGCGGGCTAGGGGATCGAAAGGTGGGGGAATGGGCTGGACATTTGGTGTGGTTTTAGGGCATTCACTGGCATAGGTCGAGCAGCATAGGTTCTGGTGTGAATAGTGGTTCCGGTGATGACCGATCAATCGGTTTTGACTGTACATCGCTCTTGTCACGTTCGCATTGGAGGCCGACACGCTGGACCCTCCATGTCGCTCACCGAATAGAACGCGCTTCATATTGCGTTTTCACTCGCTTGTGGGACCGTAGTTGAGAGCAAACCGACGTACCTCCCCCTCCCCCGCCTGCGTCATTTATTATACTACCACTCCCTCCGTTTTATGCGGAGTAAATAAAAACAGAGGGCGTATACTACGGATGAGGATACCCTGACGTGGCCGAACCCATTGAGTAACTGGCATGCGGGGCCTAGAAAGTATGGGGTCCGCCAGTAAGTGACTGAAAGGGAGGGTAAGGCAGGGATACCTACGTCAGAGGATCCACTTCCACTACTACTCCCTCCTTCCATTTACTATACAGGGCCTAATGCAATTTTCGAGGCTAACTTTGACCAAATGTTAGAGTAATAATACATGGCATGCAACTTAGACAAAGCATACGGTCAAATTCGTATGTGAAAGGAGTTTCCAATGATATAATTTTCACATTATATATCTCATGTACTATTAATCTTGTCAATAGTCAAATTGGAAACCATCTAGAGTACAAATCTAGGAGTACGTACGAATCTAACAATATTCATTGGGCGTTGTTGAATGTTGATACCTTTTTGATCAAAGTAGAGATGCTTTCACTACACATAAAACTTATATGAAAACTAGAAAGGATAGGAGGGAGTATATTGTACGTTCAAAAACGAAACGAACATTGAATACCCTTTATATATGATTTGCGGATGCTATGGTCACCGGTTCAAAATTTTGAATCCGCCTTAGGTATCACATGCCCCCACTCGTTCCCTCTGGATTTCATCTCGGGGTCCAGAGATCTATTGAAAGAGGACTAGGGTGGGTACATGCGAATGATACTCGGCGGAATGTTCAAATGAGGCATGCGGGAGGATGGACTTGACTGGAGGGCGACATGATCGATGGAGAAGAGGGTTGGAGAGGAATGAGAGATAAGCAAATGCCACATGATTATACTTGAACGGCTCAAATAAACAATAAGTTGTCTTGCTTGGCCTACATAGTGAAAGGACTAATGCGCAATGTAGAGCACTGACGCTCGAATATGGCCGGGAAAACAGGGAAACCGACATGTGGGGCACACCCTTCGCGACGACGTAGCGCAGACTAGTCCAATGGAGGAGTTGGCCCACGACCTCCTCGCCACCGACAACCGTTCATGGGTCGTTGGGGCCAACAACGTGGCGCAGCTCCAGCACCTCCTCTGGACACGGCGATCGTGGTGAGCGACACGCTCATATCGTTGCTAGACACGGTCGGTTTCAGTGTGCCGAGGGTGGCGTTAGTGTTGTGGCACGACCAACAGTATGTTTGGTTTGTGCCCAAGGTTGCCCCATCAAAACATTGGGTAGCAAAACTTTTGGTTGAGGTATTGTTTGCCCATGATTTGGCTGACATTGGCAAGAAAAATGAACTAGAGTTTGCTAGAGTTCATTGGCATGCCAAAATAATGGCAACCATCCAAACAAAGACCAATCTTTGGGTCATGACCAAAATTTTGGTTGAGGTATTGGTTGCCCATGATTTGTCCGACATTGGCAAGAAAAATGAACTAGAGTTGGCTAGAGTTCATTGGCATGCCAAAAAATGGCAACCATCCAAACAAAGAAAAATCTTTGGGTCATGACCAAAATTTTGGTAAGGTGCACTTTGGCCACAATCCAACCACACCCAAACACCCGGCTCGTCGAGGATGCACGGGTGCCGCGATGTGTCCGCGGAGTGGTATAGCGTGGCCAACTGCATCCTTTGGACCTGAGACCATGCTGGGTCGTCTTGATTTTTCAATGACATGCAGGGATCGCATGTGAGCAAAGGGCATCTCCAACGTTGCCACGCCCACATAACTACCCTAGCACACCAAAACCCTCGTCCCTCGCACCGTCGCGCGGTGCGTTCCCAGCCGGCGCCAGCTGCCCGCATTCATGTCGTCCGTTCGTATGTCGTCATTAAGAGGCTCGGTGCCCGAGGAACCAACTCCAGCGACTTAATGATGCACCCGGACGCTTGGCCTCACTGGAATGCGCTACTTAAAGCGGCAATGCCCAGCTAACCTCCACACCATAGCGCATCGTCCTCCTACCTGGCACCACATCCGCCATGAACGCAAGTGTGAACGCTCTGCGGGAGAGCTTGGCTTCGGGGATTAAGCTCGAGATCACCGCCCTCGCTCAAGTCGCCTCTTGCGACGCAGTAGCGGCGTAGCCGGACGCGTACGCGCGACTGCACAAGCGGTGGCCACGCTGGCGGCCGACGACGGGAGCACCGTCAGCCACGCATCCTACTTGCCACCGTCCAACGTCCAGCACCGCCGAGGTCGGGGACTCCTCCGAGGATGAGTAGGGCATGAGAGGCGACAGGGCATGGTGTGCCAACTAGCCGGTCTGTATCCCGTGTTCTACTCTTCCTCGCCGGAGACTGCACCTTCACTTCACGGGTCTTGAACCCCGCCCCTGTACATAGAGATCGTAGATGGAGGACGTCGGTCGCTGCCGTAGAATAGGTTTAGGGTCGGGTTTCTTTTATTTTTCTGTCCTATAAAAGTTCGAAATGTAATGAAAATATGTCGTGTTTGCATTAATCTCGGCCGGTGTATATGAACTTTCACAATAATATACATATTGTAGGAGTACTAGCAAGATGCCCGTGCGTTGCATAGAAGATCAAGATCTTATGGGAGAAAAGGATGAACGAGGGAAAGCCTTATCTGCAAATGTGGAGAGGAGTGCGGGTAAATTGTCATAGTTTCCTTCCTATCCGTTAGATATAGATCGGACGGCCTATATTGCAGGATGACAGGCACACCATCATCACCAACTCTGCTTTTTATTGAACTAAGACAAATCTAACATGCGAAGTAAAATAAACACATAGGGTCTATGCATACACAAATTATCTTAGGCACTCCAATAGTACGTCCACTACACATTCATGCATTTCACATCTTTCTACATCTACGGGAACCTACAAAAGGGTTAACGTAAATTGCCTCTCTCTCTCCACCCCTGATTTTCATGGTGGTGGGCCCCTCCCTCCCTGCAATCTACAATCAACAGCTCACACATTTCACATTTCGTTAATTACGTAACTGGGATTACGTAGGTGTAGCATTACTCGTCCTAAAAAACCCAACTAAGCCAACCTCCCAGCATATCGCGTGGGAAAAGACCCGGCCGCGCCGTTTTAGTCGGGATTACCGGATTACTAGTAGTAGTATCGATGGATCGCGTGAAGCAACAAAAAAAATTTGAGGGGGCGAAGCACCTAATTTAAAAGGAAAAAAGGTGGTACACTCACAGCACTCCTGTCGCAGTCGCATTGCACCCCACACACGTTCGGTCCTGCACACGGCTCACGCAAACGGAACGCGCTTCGGCTTGCCTCTTCACTGACACATGGGACTGCACTTCGAGAAACCGACCATGCGCCAAACTCCCCCCGCCCACCGCGTGAAAATCCTCCCCCCCCCCACACACACAAAAATTCCCCCCAAATCCGATTCAACCGCCCTTCAGCCAACTAGCCAATAATATTCCCCAAAACCCCCTCCCCTCCTGTCCCCATCCACTCCATTCGTTCTGCCAAAGCCGCCCTCCCCGCCGCACCGATACGTCAGCGCCGTGGTTCATCGAGGGGATGCACGGCGATCCTCTCGCTCCCACAGTACGCTCTCGTAGACTGCCGTCCTCTAGCCGCACCGCCACCTCTGGCTACGTTCTTGTGGAGGCGCACGGCGGTCAGCGCTGCCACCGCTGGCGACGTTCATGTGGAGACGCACGGCGGTCAGCTTCTCCCATGCTACACGCATTCTAGACTGAGGCCCTGTTCATGTCGGTGTAGCGCTGAATGTTAGCTGATAGACGTTGTTAATCTCACTGTTTGCTGAAGTAGTTTACTGTCAATATGCTCTGCTTAAGAAGCTTCCTTGCCCTGTTCTGCACTCAATTTTCTTAGCTGAGATGGCATGCCAAGGCCGAATAGTTGCTAAAATATCGTGCCATATATTTATTGTGACGTAGATTGCCATGGTCTGGTAGCCAATCTGTTAGGTGAAATAGCTCTACACCATTTTATACTCGATCTTTGTTGCTGCGATGTCCTTCGATAGTTTGATGGTTGTGTGCTCAGCCTCATTGACTGTTGAAACATCCTGCCATAATTTAGCACTCAAATCTGTTTGCTAAATTAGCTTTACATATATTTCGTTACTTAGATCTTCTCGTCCAAATATCTTGCCATAGCTTTAGACATCGACCTTGGTATTTTTTTCTGGACTTCATAAAAAAGCATATATGTTTTTCCTGTAATATCTAGTAGAAGAACTAATTTGTATGCCTAACAGATGGACAAGACTTGGATAACTTCTGCTCAAAGATTCTCCGCTGTGTATGTCGAGGGGGTTGAAAACTTCATGAACTTTATCAGAGCTGAGTATGGTGGTCTGAAATCAGATGTGCTCTGCCCGTGTAGAAGTTGTATGAATTCAGTTACAAGACCCTAGTCAACTGTGCAAAATCATCTACACTTGTATGGGATGTCGGTTACATATACTAGGTGGGTCAATCACGGTGAAGCTGTGAACGTCAATGTTATTGACTATGTGGAAGCAGCAGATCACCATATTGATCTGCCTGATGCTCAGGTGGAAGAGGAGGAGAAGGTGGTGGTGGCGGAGCCAGTGAGTTTGACCAACATTGAAACAATGCTACGAAATGCTCATGCATTCCATGAACTTTCATCTGCAGAAGAAAAATGGTGGGCCCGCATGTTGGAACAATGCCACGTTCCTGTCACCCCAGGAAATAAGCTGTCAGTATTCTCAGCTATGGTCTACTTTCTTCAGGTGAAGACATCTGAGCGGATGACCAACAAATCATTCGATGCGATGTTGGCTGCTTTCCGCAAATCTTTGCCAGATGCATCTGAGCTGCCACACACCTACAGTAAAATGAAGAATTTCCTTCGTGCAGTTGGAATTGGATATGATATGATCCATGTTTGTAAGAATAATTGTGTTCTGTTCCGAAAGGATTATGCCAACTTAAGTGAATGCCCGAAATGCAAATCATCAAGATGGAAAGATGGCGATGCTGTGAAGAGGATTCCTCATAATGTTCTGAGACATTTTCCAATTACACCAAGATTGCAGAGGTTGTTTCATGATGCTGAAACAAGAGAGGATGTACTGTGGCATTCTAGGAACCAGGAGTACAGAGATCAGAATGTAATGAGCCATCCATCTCATGTTAGTGAGTGGAAAAGCTTCAATGATAAACACAAAGAGTTTGTTGTTGGCCCGAGAAACATTAGACATGGCTTAGCTTCAGATGGATTTAACCCATTTGGCCACCAGAGGGCCACATATAGATGTGGCCAGTGCTTGTTATCCCTTACAACATGCCTCCAAATGTTTGCACCAAAGAATCAAACTACATGATGGCCTTGCTCATCCCAGCTTCAAAAAGTCCTGGAAAGGATTTTGATTTGTTCATGGAGCCTCTGGTGGAGGAACTTCAACATCTATGGAAGGGTGTTCTCACTCAAGACCTATATAGCAGCCCACCAGCTGATTTCTTTCTGCGTGCTATTATAATTTGGTGCATCCATGATTATCCGGCTTTAGGTACTATGTCAGGGCGAACGACACATGGTTACAATGCATGTGTTCGCTGTGACAGGAATCCGCTGTCATACGCAATACTTAGCAAGATCTATTACATTGGACACCGCCGTTTCCTTGCCAAGGACAAGCCGCATCCTAGAAAATACCGAAGACATGTGTTCAATGCAAAGCATGAAAACTGTGATGCGCCAAAGAGGCTCACCGCCGATGAGTTGCAAGTGGAATTAGAGAAGGTCAGGCATATTACACCAAGAAACCATCCTGGTAATGGCAGCGGGAAAAGGAAGCGTGGCAGGGCATAAGAGAGATTATCATTTACCCGCAAGTCCACTTTGTGGGACTTGGAGTATTGGAAAGATTTGGATCTGCGGCATAATCTTGATGTGATGCACATCGAGACAAATATATGTGACAACATTATCGGCACACTTCTTAATATTGAAGGCAAGATGAAAGATACCTTAAAATCAAGGATTGATTTGACACACCTGGGTATCAGAAAGGATTTGTAGGTGCAATATGAAGGTAAACCACGGGATATGGCACCAGGTGTGTACATCTTGGACAAGGTAAAAAGAAAAGAATTCTGCAAGGTCTTGTCACGTGTGAAATTCCCACATGGATTTGCTTCCAACCCTAAAAGGAGAGTCAGTGCAGATGGAAACAAGGTACAAGGGTTGAAAACTCACGACTGCCATGTCCTACTTCAAAGGGTTTTACCTATTATCCTTAGAGGATTGGGCCGCCCTGACTTATACAGAGCAGTTGCAGAGTTGGGACAATTCTTCTGGGAACTCTGCAGTTGAAATATCAGGATAGATGCTTTGGAGCGTCTTAGAGACAAGATACCAACTATCCCATGCGACCTTGAGAAGATATATCCTCCAGCCTTCTTTGATGTGATGGTGCATTTGGCTGTTCATCTACCTGATGAGGCACTACTTAGAGGTCCAGTACAGTATGGCTGGATGTACTCTATTGAAAGGCGGCTTGGCACTTTCAAGGGCTATGTTAGGAACAGAGCTAGACCCGAGGGTTCCATTGCAGAGGCCTACATTGCTACAGAAGTGTTGACATTCTGCTCAAAATACATTCAAACAGCTGATCATCTTAGCAAAGAGGTGGGTGAAGACAATCCCGGGCTCAATGTTTTCGATTATTCTGTTTGAGTTACAGGGAAGAGTCAACAAGAGGACAAACCTAAAGATTTGGACAAAATGGTTTGGTATGTGTTGAATAACTGTCCTGAGATACTACCTTATATCAAGTAAGTGCAGTACTACAGCTTATACATCGTAATCTACTAAACTTACAACACATTCTTATATATTTAGATGTTTGACGCGATCACTATGTTGTGCAGCATCTACAAAGAGGAGTTACTACCGCAAAATCCAAGAAACATTGACAAACTAGTTATGGCAGGATTTGCGAAATGGTTCAAGAACCATGTAAGCATTTGAAGTGCACTGTCAGTTTTTTTAATATATTGAGTACATAAGATGATCATCTTGTCTATTTTCTAACCATAGGTTAAGAAGATGCGGGAGGATGGGCAAGCAGTTGATGATGCCCTTTACTCAGTAGCAATGGGTCCTGATACTCGGGTAAGACATTATGAATCTTGCATTGTTGGAGATGTGCGCTACAACGCCCTTGCACGAGACGAAGGCAGGAAGACACAAAACAGTGCCATCATGAGCACGGATACGTATGACAAAGAGACAACTGAAATGTATGCTAACATAACAGACATTGTGCAGTTGCATTATATCTCCAGTTTCAAGGATCATCAGTGTGTGGTTCTGTTATGCTGTCGTTGGTATAACCTGTTTTCCAGGATCGCAAAACCCAGAGCTGATGATTATTTAAAATCCATCAATGTCAAGGAGGCGTACCAGACCAACGAGCCTTTTATTTTGGCAAATCAAGCAACACAAATATTTTTCTTGGAAGACACATTTGCACGCAGCAATGACTGGAGAGTATTGCAAAGGTTTGAGCAGAGGAATTCGTTTAATGAAGTTGCACAACAAGATGATGCTTATACTGCTCCTGATGTACAAGATAACACAGATGTTCCTAATATCTTAGAGAACCATCATGTCAATGATGCCGGAGAAAAGATTGCATGTCGTGTTGTGGACATACAAGAGTTGATCAAGAAGAAGCCAACGTTTGAGGATGTTGAGGACGAAGAAGATGATGACACCATGGGGAATTACGATTCAGACTGATACACATGGCGAAGATGTTGACGCTGCTGCTGCGGATGATGATTACATTGCTTTTGTCGTATTTGCCTGTCAGAAGATGTTTTTTTATCTACTATGTGAAATTGTGTTTGCTATGACAACTGAAACCTGATGAACATGTTGTTTAGTATTTTGCTATGAGAACATCACTTGTTATGTATGCTGATTTGTGTTTGGTGATTGTATGACAACTAAAACATGATGACATTGTTGTTTAGTTGTACTCATATTTGGTTGTCAAACTTGAATTTGATGACATAGTTTGTTGTTGGACTGCAATTTGCTCGACGTCTTCGAATGAGAACAAAGATGACCCGACAGGGCCTCTGCTATTTATTTATTTATGAGCAAAAGGGGATACTCCCTGGTTTCCATTAATAGAAACATTAGATGTTCACAACACTACGCCCAGCCTACTACACAGGTTTCATTCATTACTAGTTTCAGCAAAGTGCTCATGCAGCCACTGAATACATCACGAGTGCTACATACACTGCAAATAAAGAGACAATCATCCTACAGAGCACATCGATTTTGCCCATTATCTTCACAAGCTCTTTCGTCTCCTCATTGCTGTCAAGGCCGTTCAGCAGCTGTTGCTTGGCCATGATCAGAGGAACTACATCTTTAACCTTCTGCTCTGCATCTTCCTCTTCTGTTGTTCCTTCAGTTACTTGTCCAACACCCCAACCTGCTGGTATTGGGATTCCTAGGGTAACCAAATAATCAGCCTATTTGCATTCCCCCACATCAGCAACTTCCCAGAAATACAAATCACACGAATCTTCCCTTTTCTGCACGAATCAAATTGGAAGATCATCAACCAAACTATTAAAAAATCAGCAACTGAAAGCAGCAGAACAACACTTAAACATATTATTACCCCATGATTCGGGCATTTGTAGAAGACTCGGCCAGGGTTGAGGATTGTGGTTGAGACGCGATGGATGACTCTGCATGATTTACAGCAGTGGCACCACACTAACGGCAGCGAGTTGCGATGAGCAATCGGTTGCAGTGCGCGTGCCGGCGGGGGTGTGATGAGACCCGTCGGCGATGGTACGGGTGGCGACTTGGCGCATATCTGGTTGTTGCCTGCTGAAGAGCAGGTGGACGAACAGCCAGCGGACATGGTTGCTGCGGCCAGAGCTTTTGATGCTAGGCAGAGTAAGTAGAGAAGAGGAGAAGCGAACGTTGGATATATCAGTTTCATTATTTGCAGAGTAGCATAGCACCATATATATTCATAGTCTAAGTTTGGATTCGAACCAGCTACAGGAGCACGTCTCTCTTTTTTCTAAAACTCGGCAACGTCTCTTTACTAGTACACTAGCTTGTTCTGTACGCCTTCCCAAGTCCTTGATTTTCTTTCCCTTTTTTTGCGAGGAAGGAAGGAGGACAAAATTGAGAGTTCCTGGGACTCGAACCCAAGACCTCTCGGTTGAAAACAAAGGGTGCTAGTCACTTATGTGGCGAACGTTCCCTATGAGGAGGATGGCAGACAAATGCATTTTTCCTTGCAGTTTTCTTCCTATATATAAAAAAGTATGCTACTTGGTGTCCGCTTAGTCAACAAACGATTGTAGCAACCTTGACCGTTCGATTGACGTTCAACGTATGTCGCGTTTCTTCAGTCTCTTCTTCCTCGAGCCGCCAAAGCCAAACCAGCACCGGCAGGACTGCCTGCTCCCGCCTCCCACGGCTGGCTGTGATCTTCCCCGGCTCCTGTTCGTTCCCGTCCGAGGCCTCACCATCGTCCTCCGCCTTGGTTCGCACGCCGCGGCGCTGCCCTCCGGTGTTGTCAACATGGTCAACAACCGAGAGGAATAAGAAGATGACTGTACATGGTGAGGATGACAGTAGGGACCCAGCAGGGCGCGCAGTAATTTTGTTTTTTCGGGACGGAGAAGTGTATCAACTGGGTTGTGCGTGACCCGTGGCTCGTCTAGCCCAGGCTTTAATTTCATATTCTTAGCACATGACCAGCCCAGTTTGTTTTTTTTTCTTTCTTAAAAATGGCTAGCCAGCTATTTTGTTTTTTACAGAATAACCAACATAGGCCTTCTTGCTTTTCTACGCCCTACTGGGCCGGAAATCTTTCAAGATGAGGAGGGATGCATTTTGCCCAGAAAATGGGCTATCAGTAATAAGAAATGGGCTATAAGTAATAAGAAATGGGCTATAAGTAATAATAAATGGGTTGTAAATGAAAAAATACAGCAAACAGGCAATTAGTTCCAAAATACTATTTTCTTTCGGATTTTGATATTTTAAATTTCATTGTTTTTGTGCGGGTAGAATTTCATTGAATTTAAATTAAGGTATATTTAGATTTAAAATTAATTTGAATCTGGCTAGAAATTCCGGATTGTATGCTGTTTGGGACAGATTTGGAGGCTGACTTGTGGGTCTACTAGGTTGACGTGTACTTTGGCTTTGTCAACTTAGTCCACAAACGATTCTAGCAGTAGTGACCGTTGGATGTTAATCCAACGGCCATGCTGCTTCTTAAATATTTGATTGTCTTGCTCCAGCCGCCCAAACCAGCTCCGGTGGGACTGCCTGCTCCCGCCTCCTGTGGTCGGCTGTGCTGCCGCATAGGCCGCACCGCCCCACCCTACTTCATTGCTGGCCAGACCATTCCTCTACTCACCCATACCTCCTGTTATTTTCCGGCGACGGCAGCCGGACCACTAAACCCTCGTACTCCCCACCGTGTGGGCAACCATTGCGGAGTCTTCCCAAGCTCCGTGTCGTTCCCTTCCTAGGCCTCGCCGTCGTCCACCGCCATGGTGCTCTCGGCGCAGCCTGGTCAACATGGTCAACGAACGACATCGATCGACCGTGGACTGTATGTGGAGAGGCTGACAGCTGGGTCCACGGCCGCACACAAGGAAATGCCTCCTTATTACGTGCAAAATAATGATTCCTCCACCTGACAGCTGGGACCCACCGGAAGGGCCTCTGTATTTCGCGAAAAAAACGTTCCCCCGCTGACAGGTCGGACCCACCAGCTATATCTTCGCACACAAGGAAGTGCCTCCTTATTATGGACAAAAAAATGAATACGCCCCTGCTAGCTGGGACCCACCATAGTGGGTAGCTGACTTGTGGGCCTACTAAGTTGACAAGGACGGAGGGCTTTGTCAACTTAGTCAATATGAAGGATTCTAGCTCCAGTGACCGTATGATGTACATCCAACGGCCATAGTGCTTCTTCAACCTCTGGTCTTCTTGCTCCAGCCGCCCAAAGCAGCGCCAGTCGTGTCGCATCCTCCTGCCTCTCGTGGCCGGCTGTGATGCCGCGGAGGCCTCACCGCCCCCTACTACTCCCACCGCTAGCCCAGGGCAACCCTCTACTCACCCACACCCCCTGTTATTCTGCGGTGATGGCAGCCTCATGCCGCAGCTGAACCAGTGAACCCTCATACTCCTCTCCGCTTGGGAATCCACTGCCCGTCTTCCCCGGCTCCACGTCGTCCCCTTAATAGGCATCGCCGTCGTCCACCGCCGTGGTGCTCTCCGTGCGGCGTGGTCAACATGGTCAAGGAATGACTTCCATCGGAAGAGTACTGTACGTGGAGAGGCTGACAGCTGGGTCCACGGCCACAGCCCAGTTTTTTTGTGATTTGCCAAGTAAGTCGCTTTGTCAGGCCTCTTGGGCTGCAAATCTTTCAAGACGAGGAGAGCTTCATTCGGCTGGCCGAGAAAATGGCCTATCAGTAATGAGAAATGGGCTGTACATTTTTAAAACACATCAAACCGGCAATTAGTTTCAAATATCTTTTTTTCATTTCGAGATTTTAAATTGCATTTATTTTTATGCGAGGACAATTTGTTGGATTTTATAATGATATACATTTATTTTTAAAATAATTTTGAATGTGACTCGAAATTTTGGGATTAAAAACAGTTCAGACCGCACCGAAATATGCAAAATTTCGTATAATTTTTTAACTGTGGCCACAATATGGGTTGTAATGCTAACAAAAAGAATATGGGCTCCAGAAAAAACCTTAAGAATTAGCAAATGGGCTGTAAATTATTAGAAATAATGGCAGATGGGATGTATGTTGTTTTCCACGGATTTGAGGCTTTCCTAAAAAGAAAGGTTGACGCACAAGCAGTGACAGTTGGATTTCCATACAACGACCGTCGTGCTTCTTCAATCTCTCCTCTTCCTGCTCCAGCCTCTCAAACAAGTGCTGGCGGGACTGCCTTCTCCCTCCTCCCCGCAGCCGTCTGTGCTGCCACGCAGGCCTCACCGCCCCACCGTACTCACATCACTGGCCTAGCCATCCCTCTACTCACCCACACCTGCTGTTTTCTCCGGCGACGACAGACGAACCAGTAAACCCTCGTACAGTCGTACTCCCCTCCGCGTGGGAAACAACTGCCAAGTCTTCCCTGCCTCCGTGTCATTCCCTTCCTAGGCCTCGCCGTCGTCCATCGCCTTGGTGCTCTCGGCGCGGCCTAGTCAACGTCGTCAACGACCGACATGCATCTGAAGTGGACTGTACATGGAGAGGCCGACAGCTGGGTCCACGGCCGCACGGAACGAAATGCCTCCTTATTACACGCAAAATAATGATTCCTCCACCTGACATCTGGGACCCACCGAAAGGGCCTCTGTATTTCACAAAAAAAACATTACCGCCGCTGATAGCTTGGACCCACCAGCTATATCTTCGCATGCAAGGAAGTGCCTCCTTATTACGCAAAAAATGAATACTCCCCTGCTAGCTGGGACCTAGTATAGTGGCAGGTTGACTTGTGGGCCTACTAAGTTGACGGGGACGAAGGGCTTTGTCAACTTGGTCAATACTCCAGTGACCGTACGATGTCCATCCAACGGCCGTAATGCTTCTTCAACCTCTGGTCTTCGTTCTCCAGACGCCCAAAGCAGCGCGGGTCGTGTCGCATGCTCCTGCCTCCCGTGGCCGGCCGTGATACCGCGGAGGTCTCACCGCCCCCTACTACTCCCACCACTAGCCAGGCCATCCCTCTACTCACCCACACCCCCTGTTATTCTGCGGCGACGGCAGCCTCACACCGCAGTTGAACCAGTGAACCCTCGTACTCCTCTTCGCGTGGGCATCCACTGCTGCGTCTTCCCCGGCTCCGCATCGTCCCCTTCCTATGCCTCGCCGTCGTCCACTGCCATGGTGCTCTCGGCGTGGTGTGGTCAATGTAGTCAACAACCGACTTCCATCGGAAGAGTATTTTGCGTGGAGAGGCTGACAGCTGGGTCCATGGCGGCCGTAAGGACTTATTACGCACAAAATAATTATTCATCCACCTGACAGTGGGGACCCACCGGACGGGCCACCGTATTTCGCAAAAGAAATATTTCCCCCTGACTGCTGGGACCCACGAGCTACATCTTTGCAGGCAAGGAAGTGCCTGACAGTCAGGACCCACCTGGTCGAAGCATACATAGCGTTGTCATTCTGATCGCGAACGTGTATGTACATATATACTGGTCGATGTAGAGGCGCGCACGTGTCGTAGTAGAGGCACGCACGTAGAATGTACACGTACGTACAGGGGCCAGGGTGCAAGAAAGAAAATACGGCCACGTAAGTACATATGGGCAGGGTCTCGAACGCCTACTCGCACATACGTACGTCCAGGGCTCGTGTACATAGCTGGGTCGGAATGGAGAAATAGCGTTGTCGTCGTGTTCTTGGGGAGCCAACCGGCTGGGTCGGAACGGAATGCGTCGTCGTGTTCATAGGGAGGGTTTGGATGGAACATGTGATGGAAACGAGGCCTGGCATACCACAGAACGGAGGAAACGGCCTTGTGTTCGACCAGCCACGTTCGAAACAAGGGTCCTGTTGATCGGGAGGGGTGTGGCGTACCGCAAAATGGAGGAAATAGACCTCCTATGGTCGAAGCGGGGGTCCTGTTGATCAGGAGGGGTGTGGCGTACCGCAAAACGGACGAAACGGACCTCCTACGGTCGAAACAGGGGTCCTGTTGATTGGGAGGGGTGTGGCGTACCGCAAAACGGATGAAACGGACTTGTGTTGGAGCGATACGGTCGAAATGGGGGTCCTGTTCATCGGAAGGGGTGTCGCATACTGCAAAACAGGACTCCACGGGATAATGTTCATCTCCACCGTCGACCTCCTCCAGCCTCCACGGGCTACCGTCGACTTCCTCCAGCCTCCACGAGCTCGTGTTCATCTAGCCTCCACCACGCGCTACTCCACCGGCTACTGTTCAACCACCCCTCCATGGGCACCCCTCCACCGTCTACTATTCATCCAGCCCTCCACACCACGGGGTCCTATTCATCCAGAGGCAACGCCACC
>NC_057807.1:474536348-474539538 GCF_018294505.1 Triticum aestivum | reverse complement strand
GCAACGCTCACTATTCATCCTAGAGGCAGCATCAATCGGCTTTAGTTAGCAGCAGTAGCGAAGTAATCACTCGATCGGGTTCAGTTAACAGCCATCGATCGATCTCTCGGGTTTAGTAACGCGTACCTGCACTGCAATCGCTCGGGTTCAGTTAGAGCCCAACGCCTCACTCGGGTTCAGTTAGAGCCAACGCCTCGCACACACGCACGTACGTGTATGAGAGAAACGCGCATCGCTCAGCCCCCAACCTCCCACCGTAACTGGGAACTCCCCAAAATTTTCCTCGCCCTCGCTTCTACCACGGTTTTTTCCGTCATGGACGGCCCAAAGAATGTCATGCAGCTGCTTCTCCGGCCCGCCCAGGACAAAAAGCCCATTTTCTGTCATGATTTTTTTCATAGAAGTAGGATCCCACCACATCTATGATGATATCGGGTTTTGTCACAATTATCATCGTAAAAGTGTCATATGTATGACAGAAAAAAATTGTTCGACCCAAAATGTCACGGATGTGTCTTTTTTTTGTAGTGGCGTCTAGCTCCTGGGATCCAACGTCTGGTTGTGGCATCCAAGAAGAAAAGGAAAGAGGGGGAAAAGAGGGAGCAAAGCAACCGTGAGTACTCATCCAAAGTACTCACAAGCAAGGATCTACACTACATATGCATGGGTATATGGGTAAAGAGGCACTATCGATGGACTGGACAGCAGAATGCCAGAATAAGAGGGGGATAGCTAGTCCTATCAAAGACTACGCTTCTGGCAGCCTCCATCTTGCAGCATGTAGAAGAGAGTAGATTGAAGTCCTCCAAGTAGCATCGCATAGCATAATCCTACCCGGTGATCCTCCCCTCATCGCCCTGTGGGAAAGCAATCACCGGGTTGTCTCTGGAACTTGTCTGGGTGTGTTTTATTAAGTATCCGGTTCTAGTTGTCATAAGGTCAAGGTACAACTCTGGGTCTTCCTTTTACCGAGGGACACGACTATTCGAATAGATCAACTTCCCCGCAGGGGTGCACCACATAACACAACACGCTCGATTCCTCTGGCCGGACACACTTTCCTGGGTCATGCCTGGCCTCGAAAGATCAACACGTTGCAGCCCCACCTAGGCACAACAGAGAGGTCAACACGCCGGTCTAAATCCTATGCGCGCAGGGGTCTGGGCCCATCGCCCATTGCACACCTGCATGTTGCGTGGGCGGCCGGAGAGCAAACCTAGCAACCTCCATTACAAAGGAAGTTGCATTACGCGGTCCAACTTGGCGCGCGCCGCTCAGTCATTGATGTCAAGAAGGCTTCGGCTGATACCACGACGTCGACTGCCCATAATTGTTCCCGCGTAGTTCGTTAGTGCGTATAGGCCGGTGGCCAGACTCAGATCAAATACCAAGATCAAGTTAAGCGTGTTATTATGAAGTAACTATGAACGCCGACCAAGGCTAGGCCCACCTCTCGCCTAGGTGGTCTCAACCTGCCCTGTCGCTCCACCACAAAGATCCATAGAGAGGGTCGTCGGGACAAATGTCCTTTCAGCCCCCAATCCTTGAATCACTCGCGGGTACTCAACGAGCCAACCCAACTTTAGTCACCATCTATATAGTATGAATATATGTATAGTATATACCCGTGATCACCTCCCGAGTGCTCACGGCCCGATAGTATAGCAAGGCAGACTGACAAGAATGTAGGGCCAATGATGATAAACTAGCATCCTATACTAAGCATTTAGGATTGTGGGTAAGGTATCAACGACTGTAGCAACAATGACAGTCTATGCAACAGAATAGGAGTAACCGAACAGTAACATGCTACACTACTCTAATGCAAGCAGGAGAGAGAAGAATAGGTGATATCTGGTGATCAAGGGGGGGCTTACCTGGTTGCTCTGGCGAGAAGGAGGGGTCGTCAACTCCATAGTCGAACTGGGCAGCAGCAGCGTCGGTCTCGTAGTCTACCAGAGAGAAGAAGGGGAAGAAACAGTAAAAACAATGCAAACATAAGCATGACGATGCATGACATGACAATGAGCGGTGTTAGGTGTGCCCTAACGCGATAGTAGGTGATGCCGGCAAAAGGGGGAAACATCCGGGAATGTATCCCCGGTGTTTCGCGTTTTTGGACAGATATACCAGAGGTGAAATGTTGCAGGTTCACTATGCTAGGGACGCGTGGCAAACAAATGGGCTACGTATCTGGATTCGTCTTGTCGTTTTGAGAAACTTTTATGTACATAGTTTTTCTATCCGAGCTACGGTTTATTTTATATTAATTTTAAAAGATTTAATCATTTTTAGAATTTATTTAATTATTTTACAACAACATTATCCAGAATAGTGTATGCTGATGCCATCATGATGTCAGCATGACGTCAGTAGTCAACAAGGCGTTGACTGGGTCAAACTGACGTGTGGATCATAGCTGTCATTGACTATTAACTAACCTAACAGATTAATTAACTAACCAAAGTGATTAGGTTAATATAATCAGGATTATTTAAGTTAATTATTAATTATTTTCTTAATTTTTTTATAAACGTCCTGGGGCATGGACCCCTCATGTCATTGGCCCAGAGGCCTAGCGGGCACAGTGCGGTGAGGTTAACGGGGCGGGCGCCCGAACGAGTGGCGAACCGGGCCGCGACGGGGGGCACGGGCGCCAGAGCGCGTCGGTGGCCAGGGCAGGGCTAGCCGGCCGGCCGTTTTCGGCGAAGGAAGCTGGCGCAGGAGCGGTGGCCAGAGGCAGAAGAAGGCGAGGTGGTCGCCGAAGCGCGGCAAGAGGGAACGGGAGGGGCCGCGCCACAAGCCGCAGCAGCATGGTTGGGGCGACGGAGCCGCGGCAACACGACGAGGAGGAGGGCCGCGAGTCGGATGGACGCCTGGGGAGGAGTGAAGCCAAGGGAGTGGAAGGCAGAGGCGCAGCAGGGCGACGCGGTCGCGGCTGTGGGTGCACGGGAGCGTGACCGGGCGTGGGGTGAGCGTGTGCTGCCCAGAGCGTGAGCTCCGGCACGCGGGCATGCGTGTGAAGGCGGGGCCGTGGGTGCACATGAGGTGAGGCGAGCACATCTACGGGGAGGACGATGTGCGCGGTGACCTGCAGGGAAATAGGATGGGAGGTAGCGGTGCTCACGGCGGGTTCGTAGGGTTCGGGGCAACGGGACGTGGGGAGGTCGACAGGGACGACGCGAGCGAA
>NC_057807.1:474533727-474535901 GCF_018294505.1 Triticum aestivum | reverse complement strand
GAAGTGGAGGCAGACCGATGGGAAGGAGGAAGTAGGCCGACGAGGGAGCTCCGGGCTCTGGCGCCGGCATCCGGGGTGGAGGGGCAAGGGGATCGAGCTCCTCCCGATCCAGATCCAATCGAGGGGGAGTGGGGGAGCGAGTGGGGCAACGGGGGGTTACGGCTAGGGTTTCGGGGGGGTATGGAGAGGGAGTGGGCTGGCCGGTTGGTTGGGCCAGGTGGGCCGATCGGGCGGCCTGGTGGGGAGGGGTCCTCTTTTTTTCTTTTGCTTTGCTTTATTTATTTTCTTTATTTTTCTTTTCCGTTTTAATTCATTTTAAGTATTTAGACATTTTCCAAAAATGTGTTTACTTCACCATAATTAGCCTCTACCTGACTAGCTCATTGAACCAATGTAACGCCCGGATGCTAAAGTGAAACTCTACTAATGATGCCACATCACCTCCGTTACTGTTGCTAATCTTTCGTTAGTTCAAAACCGGTCCAAAAATCTAATTAAAAATATGACAAACAGTCGGAGTAACAAATCCTAATCTCGATCTATGCCAACTCAACAAGTACCATCAGAGACACCTGTAGAGCACCTTTATAATCACCCAGTTACGTTGTGACGATTGGTAGCACACAAAGTGTTCCTCCGGTATTCGGGAGTTGCATAATCTCATAGTCATAGGAACATGTATAAGTCATGAAGAAAGCAATAGCAACATACTAAACGATCAAGTGCTAAACTAAGTGGAATGGGTCAAGTCAATCACATCATTCTCTAATGATGTGATCCCGTTAATCAAATGACAACTCATGTCTATGGCTAGGAAACTTAACCATCTTTGATTCAATGAGCTACTCAAGTAGAGGCATACTAGTGACACTTTGTTTGTCTATGTATTCACACATGTACTAAGTTCCTGGTTAATACAATTCTAGCATGAAAAAGAAACATTTATCATGAATTAAGGAAATAAATAATAACTTTATTATTGCCTCTAGGGCATATTTTGTTCATACCTTACTAGTCTAAATGGTGTTTGTGTGTGTGTTGTGCGTGTTGAGGTGCAAATTGTCTTTTTTGGGTACACGTTAAGCTTGTTCTCTCGAAATTTCAAGTCGCGCCTTGTTATGCCGAAATTTCAAGCTAGCGTCTCTGTCTATCGTGCTACGAAATTCCCACCTCTTCAACCCGTGCCTTGTTACCCCGAAATATTTAGGATATAGCTTTGTCTCGTTGTGCTCCAACAACTCCCTCCATCTCAACCCGTGCCTTGCTATTCCAAAATTACAATGCGCGCGAAAACTCCCACCTCCTGTGAAATCCTGACACGCGAAATGCCCGTGGTACCCCTGAACCGAAAGAACTGCCTCAAATCGGTGGGGGTACTTTCGTAACTTACTCCACATTTCGGACAAGCGTGTCCCTAAGCCATGGTTCTCCACACCCATACCATCCGCCCACCCATTCCTACACCGAGGCCGCGAAAACCCGTGAAGCCCCACACCCTCCTCTGCTCGCCACCCAGCCGGAGCCTCTTCCCCGACGACGTCGTCCATAGAAACACCTCGACGTCCCTCATCCACCGTACCGGATGGGGATCCATCATTGATCTCGTCGTCCCTCCGGTTCAGCCACCCCGTCCTCCACCTCCAAGGAGCTGCACCGACGTTCCCCTCGTCTTTCGCGCCACCTCCATTCCCACACCGCCGTCTTCACCTGCACCACAGGAAGAGCATAATCATCACCGTTTCCTCGGATGAAGCTGCAGCCTAATCGGCGCCACCAAAGAGGTTGTACACTAGTTGCCGCATTTTCTTCTTGATTCGATCTCATGGTGCTGCCGGCGCTCGGTCCTGAGCCGACACGGCGCGGCTCCATCCATGGCAGCGTCGCCGGCCACTTCCTCCATGGCGTCGCTCCCTTGGCGGGGACGTCCACATTAGTAGGAGCTATTGCTGCTTTAGCTCTAGCTCGCGCTGCTTCTCTGCTCTTACTCTTGGTCCCCTGCCTGGTCTGCTCTTGATATTGCTCTTGCTCGCGCTGCTGCTCTCGCTCTTGCTCTTGCTTGCGATGCTTCTCCAATTTAGCTACACTTCAGTTGACTGAATCGACTTCTGGGTCAGTCGATTTTCAGGGGGTGGGGGGGGGCTCGCCGGAGTTAAGGAAGAACCAGCCACAGCGTG
>NC_057807.1:474494112-474533413 GCF_018294505.1 Triticum aestivum | reverse complement strand
GCGGTCGTGGGGCGGTGGTGTGGGGATTGCCGGAGAAAAAGCTTGGTAGGGGGGACTAGAGGGATGGCCGGGGCAGTGGCGGACCAGCGGTGGGGGGTGTTTTCAGGGCAGGAGGGGTGGCGCACCACCGGCCACGGGCGGCGGGGGGCGGCTGTTTGGCCGATGGTGGCTGGTGGCTCAGGGGGGTGGTGGTTGAAGATGAACTGCAGGCCCTTGATTTCGTATCCAACGGTTGCAAAATCGACTGATTAGAGATGAAAAAGTCAGTCGATTGACATGTAGCCTCACCTCTAGTGCGTTCAGTTCCGATAGTAAAATTCAGTTTCGACAGCAAAATTCAGTTTTGATAGTTAAGTTCAGTTTCGACAGTTAAATTCAGTTTCGACAGTTAAGTTCAAAGATGAGCGGCTGATGTATTTTACATCTAGCACTTTGTGGTTATGTATTTTACGTCATCTATTGGAGATGCTATTAGAATTCCACTCAGGTTAACGTTGTCTCTCTTGTCCTGCTTCAGCCTCGGCGTCGTACAACTCACTGGACCTTCTCCAATGACGAAACCCTCCATCATAGCGGAGCAATACCTCCGACTCCATCTCCAGACGCCTAAGATCTTTTTCCACTCCTCCGACAGCCAAGTCAGCTGGAGCATCCTCACCGGCCAACCCAATCACGCTGAGATCGACATGGCTTCGCCAAAGAGGTTGTACACTTGTTGCATCTCTTTTTTACTCTACATGTTATATATATTGTCCACTGAGCACACGTAGTAACATGAAATACGATTATTTTATCCTACTATATGACAAGCAGTGAGGTACCAGGCAACTTAGATATCCGTGATGGACTCTCTTGAATGCCATCATTATTTATACCTGCATGTTTGAGCTGTGCATTTGTCGATGGGCCTGGGAGTTGAGCTAGTAGGGCAGTGGCCTGGGTCCAAAGTAATAGAAGTAGCACAAAGACATTTTTTAGTGTAGGATTTTCCTTGCTCAAGCCTGCCTACTAGAATCGCCAGTGCTTGAAAGGAAAAGTGAATGAAAAACATAGGAATTGGAAATTTTCCTATGGTACTACTTTTCATGAATTTGGTGCAAAGGAATGGAGCAAAGGAAAACTGTAGGATTTGTTCCTTTCGTGTATCCTTGAAAGAAAAACCATAGGAATTCTATTTCCACTTGTCCTCCTTTTCATATTCCTATTCATGAAGCACAAGACTAAGAGATAGTAGCATAATAGCATTATAACCGTACATTTTCTTGTGATTTGACTTAATCTCACCATGCTTCTTTGCATCATGTGATCTTCCAATTCTTATGAATCAAACACCTAGATTGGCAGAAATCCTGTGTTTTTGAATTCTCTGTTTTGCACGTGCATTCCTATCCTATTCCTGTCTATTTCATATCCATGCATTGTTCGAATCCTCAAATTCAAACAAGCCCTTACACAATTACTTCTGTTACAGATATGTGTCAAAGAAAACCTTGTGTGGTTTGTGCTGCTCCTGCGGCACTATGTTCCACCCCAGCTCAGCTGCTCCAACGATGAAATGGTTCACCACAATAGGGATCCGCTCTCCAGACTATCTTTCTCCGCCTCAGATCTTCTTCCCCGCCGCCGGCAACCAAGACAACCGTATTACCATCATCAACTGAGCAGATGACCTTAAGGACTAGACGGGTCCGCAAAAGAGGTCGCACTCTTCCGTGTCTGCTTATGTTATGCATCACTAAATATGATAACATGCTACATTATCGTTGTGTTCACCTATTAGACTCCAAGTCACGTCCAAACTAATGCTGAAACTTGAGTTTTTAAATGGTTGTGGGGTACATATTGGGGCAGCAATCAGTACTATTTGTCTACTATCTAGTTAATCTCGGGTGTCTACTATGAGTTTCATGTTGGGTGCAAACAAACATTACATGAGCCATTATCTGTACTTTTTAACTAAAGCTATTATCTGTCTGCTATCATTGGTTTTGTGTCTATCCACAATTTTCTACCATCACTCTGGATTTGTGCATGCACTCCTTACATAATCTCACTATGTTTTATTCCTATGCATGCCAGTTATTGTACACAATGGAACTGGTCATGTAGAGCAAAAGAGACGAGCCTTGCGTGGAAATAAAATTTCATGCAAACGTCGCTCCATGGTGGGCGCAAAGGCAACCCCCCCTCCACCCATTTCGGATCATAATCAAGAGGAAGATAACTATTCTGAGGGGGATTCAGAAGGAGAAGACCACTCTTATTTACCCCATGAGGTCTTCGCTCTAAGTTGGCATGCTGATGTTGGTATTATCATGCATATGGTGCCTTGCATTGCTTATTGTATACATCAAAGATGGCATCTGCTTAGTTTAGACATGATGTGTGTCAATGCCATCTGTTTAGTTTC
Organism: Triticum aestivum; assembly: GCF_018294505.1. Taxonomy (NCBI): domain Eukaryota; kingdom Viridiplantae; phylum Streptophyta; class Magnoliopsida; order Poales; family Poaceae; genus Triticum; species Triticum aestivum. The sequence goes on along the minus strand of NC_057807.1, from coordinate 474,531,003 downwards.
TTTATCGTATATGTGAATCATGCAATGCAATCTTGTTTAGCCAGGCATCATATATGTGAATTTTGCAATGCCACCCTGGTTAGCCAGTCATCTTATATGTGAATTATATCATGCCATCATTTTCTTATTACGTGTTAAATTTGCCAACAATTTAGTACATTCAATTACTCTTCCTGTGCATCAGCCATTCGGCATGGTCACGGAAAAATCTGGAGTGGAAACAAGGTCTTTAGAGCAGACAATGCTATTTGACGAAGCGCATGTCTTGCTGGTTATAGATAGCTCCTCAGAGGAGGATTCAGAGACAGATGGCCTGTCCTATTCCCCCCCCCCTCGAGGTGCATGCTCTAACTTGGCAGGGTTATGTTGCTCATATCGTGCATATGGTATCTTGCATTGCTATGTCATTTGCTTAGTTTAGACATTCTTTGTGTGAATGCCACCTGTTTAGTGTCTAATTACCATATATGTGAATTATGCAATGCCATCTTGTTGCAAGACATTATATCTGTGAATTATGCAATGTTATCTTGTTGCAAGGCATTATATATGTGAATTATGCAATGCCATGTTGTTTATCCAAGCGTCATATATGTGAATTATATCATGTTGTCCTTTTTTTGTATTTCTCATTGCTTTTGTCGACAATGTTTGTATATTCAACTATTCTTCCTGTGCATCAGCCGTTTGAATTGGTGATGGAGAAATCTGGAGTGAAAACAAGGTCTTCAGAGCATACAATGCTACCTGCTGAAGCAAATATCTTGCTGGTTACAGATAGCTCTTCAGAGGAGCATTCAGATGCAGATGACCAGTCCTATTATCCCCCTATGGTGTATGCTCAAACTTGGTTGGGTTATATTACTCATATCATGCATATGTTGTATTGCAATGCTTAGCTTTTACATCATATACACAATATTGAATGCCATCTCCTTAGTTGACCCATCATATATGTGATTGCCCTCTTCTCACTTCCTTAGTCTATAAATCATATATTTGAATTATATCATGCCATGATGTTTACATAGACAACATGTATTCGAATTATGGCATGCCAACCCATTTTCTAAAGACATAATATAGTTATATCATCTCATCCTGTTTACATAGTCATCATATTTTAAATTATGTCATTCTATCCATGAATTATATCATGCCATCATGTTTCCACCCACGGCATGTTTGTGATTTATGGCATGACAACCACTTTAATAGACACATCGTATAGTTATATCATGTCATCTTGTTTACATAGTCATCATATTTTAAAGTATGTCATTCTATCCTATTTAGTTAGCCATCATACATGTGAAATTGTGTCATGCTATCCTGTTTAATTAGCCATCATATATGTGAAATTATGTCTTGCTATTCTGTTTGGTTAGACAACATAAATGTGAATTATTTCATGCCCTGTTTTCTTCCCTACTATCTGTTGCACCTGTCTATCTTACAATGTCTGTACATTCAATTACTTTTCTTGTTTATCAGCCATTTCAATTGGAGGGGGTGATGGCAGTATCTGTGGGAGTAAAAACACGATCTTCAGAAAATATCATGCTACATGTCGATGCAGATAGAACCACGGTTGTACTTTCCCAAGAACCAGCCCCACCACACATAACCCAGACTCACGCAGATTGTATCCCTACCAAGTTGGGCAGAGAACTAGCTATACCCCTTCTAACCCCAACCCCAGCAGATAGTAACCCAGTTCCTATTGACACAGCACCGTCTCCACCACAGAGCACCCAAAACACGAGCAGTTAGTAAGGCAACTCCAGTGCCCAAACAACGAGGACCACCACTATGAACCCCAAGTCAATGCTTAAAGCAGAAGAAGAATTGTTCTCAGGTCAGGTTCCGTAGCTATGGTTCATACTACTTTGCTCCTGCATCACTGTATTTACTCACACCAACTAATTTCAAATTTGAAGGATGCAATTGAAACTCCAATGGCGCAACAGGTATGTTTTAAACCTGTTTCTTTAATGTGTTTGCTGTTGTAACTTGCACTATGTTGATTTCAGTTTCAATTGAATAAACAGTTATGTTCTCATGCCATGCACATTACAAGTGTTGTTATTTCCGTGTAGTTTCCCACACTTATATTTTGTCTATGCTGCTTTGTCTTAAATAGATATGATTCAAACTATATTTATCTTGATTTGGCAACATAAACTAGAATGATATAGACCATACAGTGACCATACTACATAGATATAAGTTTGTTTCATGCTGTTATCCTGTCCACCTTACTACTGAACTAGTTTACCAAAATGAGTTTCATATACTACATTGTTAACCTGTGATGTGTTTGTTTGTTTCTCTTTTAGAACGCGGATAAAATATTGGAGAAGATGATGTAGGGCGGAACCCTGTGTGGACGATCTTTCACGTTTGGAGTGGATCCTACGGGGAATCAGGAAGAACACACGGAAGCACAAAGGGGGAACACGGGGAAAACGAGAGAGAGAATCACTAAACCAACAAGGAATCAATCACACGAGTGCTAGATCACCGACAACATAGAGTAACATATGATCAACAATCAACAAAGGTAAGGATACAAAGGAACCATTCTTCTCCGTACGGAGGTCTTGATAGTCTTCCCTAGGAAGGGGTCTTGAATCCGCTTGGGGGATCTTCTCCGAAGAGGTCGTGAGCTCCAAGGAGAAGTAACCAAGTGGATGAGCAAGGCTCTCACACAAAATATGAGCTAAACCAATGCTACCCTAACTAGGAGGAGGTGGATGAGTATATATAGTCTAGGGCCACGAAGGGGTAAGTGAGGGCGAAGGGGTACATGGGCTCGGCCCGTTACACTGTGCGCGGACAGGCCGGTTGTACCGGTCGAGGGGGTGGTTGTACCGCTGGCAACTCATGGTGGGCGGAAGTACCGGTCGAGGAAGGCGGTACTACCGCTGGTGTCAGGTGTTGGCTTCTGCAGATGGGTGTCGGGGCCCCAGCGATTGTACCGGTCATGGGGCCGGTAGTACCGGTCTTTTGGGATTTACCGGTATAGCCGGTGCTGTACCGGCCTTGCACCGCTTGATCACATAATGGTCGCCGGTTGTTGGGTGGTATTCGGCCGGTTGTACCGCCCGGGTGGTTGTTGGGCGATTGTACCGGTCCTTCTAGGCTGGGCAGAATGCCTCCTTGATCTTGATGTCCATCTTGCACCACTCCTTCTCCTGGGTTGCTTACATGGTACCTGAGCATGCAAAGGGTCTCCATTTGAGGTAGTAGCCATGTCTCAAATGGGTCAAATGGAGGTTCAACAAGGAGAGAGTTAACCTCGGATTGGATGGCACGTGCTTGGGCTCTTGACATGGGTCCTCTTGGAGCTTGTGTGGTCGAAGTAGTGTCCATGGGGATGATGGAGGGATGCTCCGCATCATCTCCACCCCCCCTTGGGAGAGATCCGACCTCGGATCAAAAGCCTCATATCCATGTTATGGTGCGAGATCCTTGACGTTGAAGATGTCGCTCACATTGTACTTGCCTCATGGTAGGTCGATCTTGTAGGCTTGTCGTTGTAGCGTGCTAGCACCTTGAAAGGTCCATCGGATCGAGGGAGAAGCTTGGACTTGCACTCGTTAGGGAAGCGGTCCTTGCAAAGGTGTAGGCACACTAGATCACAAATGTTGAATACCATGGGTTGCTTGTTGACGTTGAGCTTGGTCGCTAGTCGTTGTACTTGGCGCTCGATTGTGTGCCTTGTATCTTCATGCATCTTCTTGATGAAGCTTGCACGAGCACTTGCATCGAGGTTTGTTCGCTCTTGTAGAGGAAGAGGTAGAATGTCCAATGGGGACAACGGGTTGAAGCCGTAGACGACCTCGAAGGGGGACTTGCCGGTCGTCGAATGTCTTGCACGGTTGTAGGCGTACTCGGCGATGGGTAGACATGCCTCCCACTCCTTGATGTTCTTCTTGATCAACACGCGTAGGAGAGTGGAGAGAGTCTGGTTCGTCACCTCCATCTGGCCGTCGGTTGGAGGATGGTATGTGGATGAGAACAAGAGCTTGATTCCTAGCTTGGCGCATAGTGTCTTCCAAAAGTAACTCAGGAACTTGACGTCGCGGTCGGAGATGATAGTCTTTGGTACTCCATGGAGACGCAAGATTTCCCTACAAAAGAGATTTGCAACGTGTGAAGCATCATCTATCTTGTTGCAAGGAATGAAATGTGCCATCTTAGAAAATCTATCCACAACAACAAACACGGAATCCTTTCCATTTTGAGTTCTAGGCAAACCAAGTATAAAATCCATGCTAATGTCTTCCCAAGGTTGATAAGGAATAGGAAGGGGCATGTAAAGACCATGGGATTGAGCTTTAGACTTAGCTTTGCAACATGTAGAGCAACGGTTGGTGAAGTGTGAGACGTCACGGAACATCTTGGGCCAAAAGTAGTTCTTGGAGAGCGTGGCGAAAGTCTTGTCGCGTCCAAAGTGTCCCATGAGTCCACCTCCATGAGCCTCTTGCAAAAGGAGCAAACGAAGAGAAGACTCGGGAATGCAGAGTTTGTTAGCTCTCATAAGATAATCATCCTTTATGTAGTATCGTTCCCAATACGTGTGTGTCAAACACTTAGCATAAGGAGTAGCAAAAGAAGGATCATTCTCATACAAGTCTTTTATATGCTCAAAACCAATAACATTCAACTCAAGTTTAGTTACAAGCGTGCATATGCGTGAAAGTGCATCCGCAACTACGTTTTCTTTACCCTTAATGTACTTGATCACATATGGGAAAGATTCAATAAGTTCAGTCCATTTGGCATGACGCTTGTTCAACTTAGTTTGACCCTTTAAGTACTTAAGCGTTTCATGATCGGTGCGTATGTCAAACTCATGAGGTCTAAGATAATGTTCCCAAACATGTAGCACACGCACTAAAGCATACAATTTTTTGTCATAGATGGGATAGTTAAGTTGAGCACCGGAGAGTTTTTCACTAAAATATGCAATGGCTTGTTTTTCTTGCATCAAAACTCCGCCAATTCCGGTACCACTTGCATCACAATGAACCTCAAAAGTTTTCTCAAAGTTGGGCAAAGCAAGAATCGGAGCATGAGTAAGCAAAGACTTGAGCTCATCAGAACCGGTGGATTGCAAAGATGCCCAAACAAAAGGAGCATTCTTCTTACTCAAGGCATGCAAAGGAGCGGCAATTGTGCTAAAGTTTTTCACAAAGCGGCGATAAAATCCTGCAAGACCAAGAAAACTACGCACTTGTTGCAAATTGGTGGGTTGGGGCCAAGTTTTAATTGCTTCAATTTTCGTTTCATCAACATGGACACCCTTGGAAGAGACAACAAAACCCAAGAAAACCACTTTGTCAACACCAACCGTGCATTTTTCAAGTTTGCATAAAGGTGTTCCTTGCAAAGGGTTGCAAAACGGATTTAACATGATTAATATGCTCTTTCATGGTTTTGCTAAACGCAAGAATATCATCGAAGTAAATCACAACAAAGACTCCAATATAAGGACGGAGAAAATGATGCATAAGACGCACGAAAGTACTGGGAGCTTCCGATAGACCCATAGGCATGACTAACCACTCATACAAGCCAAATTTGGTTTTGAAAGGAATTTTCCATTCATCACCCTCTTGAGTGCGTATTTGATAATAGCCACTTTTAAGATCAATTTTTGAGAAAAAGTTGGCTCCGCTAAGCTCATCAAGCATATCATCTAAGCGAGGAATGGGATGCCTATAGCGAACGGTAATAGCATTTATAGGTCTACAATCGGAACACAAGCGGAAACTTCCATCGGGCTTAGGCACAAGTATAACGGGAATGGCACAAGGGCTTAAGCTTTCACGTACCTGACCGTTGTCGATGAGTTGTTGTATTTGCCGTTGAATCTCCTTAGTTTCTTCGAGATTGACATGGTATGGAGCTTTGTTTGGGAGAGGTGCTCCGGGGATGAGGTCGATTCGATGCTCAATGCCTCGCAGAGGAGGTAGACCCGGAGGTAGCTCATCGGGGAAAACATCTTGGAATTCCTGCAAAAGAGATTGAAACGCTAAAGGTAGCTCGTGAGAGGTGTTAGTTGTTGGCTCTCCATCCTTGCACACAAGGACAAAGTGCAGCACACTCGATGGGTTCTCACACACTTCTCTCATCTCACTTTTGGTGGCAAATAGGATGAGGTTTTTCTCTCTAGGCGAAGAGTCGCTCAAGTTTGGCTTGTGTCTCTCACTCACTTTTGGGTGGGTCACTTTCTCACTTTTCTCTCCATGATGGGTCGCTTGCTTGTCGGCTATCACTTGACTATGAGACATAGGTCGTAGCACATATTCCTTCCCTTTCATTTTGAAGCTATAGTGATTGGTGCGCGTATTGTGGATGACACCCCGGTCGAATTGCCATGGTCGACCAAGAAGGAGGTGGAAAACGGTTATTGGAACCACATCACACTCCAAAGTGTCCTCGTATGCACCAATTTTGAAGGATACTTGGACCGTATGCTCAACTCGTATAGTGCCGGAGTCACTTAGCCATTGAACCTTTTAGGGGTGTGGGTGCTTCCTCTCGACCAATTGAAGCTTGGAACATAGTTCTTCACTTGCCAAGTTGTGGCAACTACCTCCATCGATGATGACCTTGACGGACCTTCCATTGATGCCGGCCTTAGTGTGGAAGATGTGGCATCGTTGGTCTTCTTCTTGTTGATGTTGAAGTGTCAAGACTTTGGAGACAACGAGAGCGGGGCTCGAATCCTCATCACAAAAGACTTGATCATCTTCATCCTCACGTGCCGGTGTATGGCTACTTGCTCAAGAGCTTCCATCTCCTCTTCACTCATGGAGTCGTATGTACCATCGTCATTGAGGATCATGGTGCGCTTGTTCATGTATTGATAGGACTTGTGGCCTCGGCCACCGCAAGTGAAACACTTGAAGGAGCTTGTTTTGACGGTCTCATCGGTCGGAGTAGATGATGAAGCACGCGGCTTCAAGTTGCTTGTAGTAGGAGGAAGACGACTTGAACTTGCTGAAGTTTTCTTGTAACTTGACTTGTCGTCGTTGCTTGGAGAAGGCTTGGTTGATGTAGATGTTGGAGGAGTCATTGAAGCTTGGATGTTGGAGAAGCCGTAGGTCTTGGATGAGTACTTGGCGTACTTGAAGTCATCTTGCACTTGACGTTCCGCCTTTGTAGCTTGATGCACGAGCTCAATGAGGTTGGAGTAGGGTTGGAAATCGGCGATCTTCTTGATGGGATGATTGAGTCCATTCAAGAATCTTGCCATTGTTTGCTCATCATCTTCCATGACATTGGCTCGAATCATGGCTATCTCCATTTCCTTGTAGTATTCTTCAACACTCTTTGTTCCTTGCTTGAGGAGTTGTAGCTTCTTGAAGAGATCGCGGTTGTAGTAGGTTGGTACAAAACATGCGCGCATGACATCCTTCATTTGGTCCCAAGTGGTGATTTGAGGTTCACCTCTTGCTTGTCGGCGCTCAAGGATTTGTTCCCACCATATGAGCACATAGTCTTGGAACTCAAGTGATGCCATAGTGATCTTCTTCTCTTCCTCATAGTTGTGCAAATGAAAGATTTTGTCGACCTTCAATGCCCATGAGAGGTACTCTTCCGGATCATTGCTTCCATTGAACTTGGGCATTGTGAACTTGAGCTTTCCATAGCGTTGCTCTTCATTGTGTTGTTGGCGATGGTGATGATGACATCCTTGACGTGGAGGATAATCATCCTCATGTTGCTCTTGGCGTGGAGGAAGTCCATGATCAACTTGTTCTTGTTGACCTTGAGGTTGAGGTGGAACCTGACGAGCTTGTGGAGGGGCTTGAGGAACTTGACGTTGCACTCGCGGTTGGTAGTTCCTCTCTTGGATTTCTTCTCGAAGGGCTTCCTCTTGATTGTGCCGTTCACGATTGCGGTTGGCAATGTTTCGGCTCGAATCTTGAAGGGCACGTTGCGCCTCAAGAGCTTGCGCTTCCCTTTGTTTTTGTTGAAGACGTTGAGCCTCGGCGTCTTGTTCCTCTTGGTGTAGACGCGCTCGTTCTTCTTCTTGGCGTCGTAGTCGTTGTCGTTCTTGAGCTTGAGCAAAAGCGACTTGGTTTGATTGAGGACGAGGGTCTTGCTCATTGGCTTGCTCTTGTGAATGCTTGTCATGTAGCGGGTTATGAGATGCATGACAGTCCTGACGTGCGGCTCGTCGAAGAGTGTTCGATGACAGTATACTTGAGTCAGAGAAGGTGTCGTCGGAGTGTCGACTCGAGCGGCTCCTTCTTGAGGATGAAGAAGTGGAAGGATGCCGGTTCCTCATCAAGGTGCGGATCTCGTCCATTCTTGCATCATTCTCTTGCTTGTGAGCGTCAAACTTGTTGTCGAAGTAGTCTCTTGTATGTTGCTCGGAGAGTCGCAAGTCGGTGGTGAGGTTGTCGATGCGGTCGCTCATTGCGTGTTGTTCTTGGTGTAACGCCCTTTGAGCACCAAAGAGGTGGCTCTTTGTGATGAATGATGACATGTCGTCGCCGTTCTCGATGAGAGGTGGATTGGTAGAAGAACTTGGCCTATCCATCATTTCAAGAAAAATGTAAGTGGTAGAGGGAAAAGAACGTGCACGAAATGTACCTTGACCAAAGTTGAAGATGAATCGAGTTCACTCAAATGCGGACAATGAAATAGCACTTTTGGTACCAATTCTTGTCGGTTCTCACACCTACACAAGTAAAAAGCTTATGGTGGAGCTTGGTTAGGATGGTGGCACAAAATTGATTGCAATCGTTAGTTTGACTCAAAGATGTTGAAAAAGATTCGCAAATTCACAAATGTAACAAGTAAACCAAGCAAGTATGGGTACACGGAAACACATACGCAAATAGATAGATGGGATTGTGCAATCCAAAAGTGAGCCAAAATGTGGAAACCACTAAAATGCTCTTGTTGCACAATACTAGAGAGACGCTAGCACGATTGCACAATAGGCGGATACACAAACTTGTGCACAACCTAATAGACAAAAATGCAACGATCTCTATCCCAAGTATGCTATATGTATGATATTTCGGTGCTATGATCCAAGATGATCGGATATGACAATCTTAATGTTGTTTGATGCTACGGTTCTTGCTTATAAGCTCTTTGCTTATCTTTCCTCTTTTCTTAAAAGCTTGGGTGGCTCTTTCACTTTTGAGCTCTTTTATCATGCAAAACTTCACGATCCAAGATAGCAATTGTGTATGCGATGATAACTTTGTGACACACAAGTTGATCTCAAGATATGCACCACTATTGTATGGTATGTATGCTATGGAGTATGATCACTAATGTTCACAAGTCACGTTGCCGACAATACTCAATGGCTAGTCTCGATGGGTAAGCTACGTAAAAGTAGGGACATGTGGGGTATCAATGCAAATGCAAGGTATGACAAAGATGTCATCGATGTTACCGTCCTTGGCGATGATGAGTCCTTGGCGAAGATGAGCGGTGGTGATGTTGACATCGAACCGTACCTATATAGCCGAAACAGAATAGCACACGGGAACCACAACTCAAATTCTCAAAGACCGAAACGTATCAAAATAGACATAGGAGGTATCGATGAGCGGTGGTGGTGTATGCGGAAGTAGGCGTGGGCTCCGGGCAAAATTTGGCAAAAATAAGGTAAAACTTGGAATGCTGAAACTGGCACGGGTGGTAGTACCGCTCGGATGGGCGGTAGTACCGCTTGTGGTATCAGCGGTAGTACCGGTCGTGTTGCAGATTGTATCGTGGCACGATTTTGGGGCGGAAATTGATGATTTCGGGTGCAAAATTGGAGAGATTTCATGGATGGGAAGTGGGGAAACTTGGGGAAAAGCTAGATCCACATGAAACCAAGCAAATCCACGGATCAAAATCAACAAAACATCATCAAACCAACAAATCACAAAAAAATTGGGGCTATTTTTGGTGGGGATTTTTGGATTTAGGACGAAAACAACAAAATCAAGCTAGAAAACACGGGGTAGGGGCTCCAAAACGTGATCAACGTGGCTCATAATACCAAGATGATGTAGGGCGGAACCCTATGTGGACGATCTTTCACGTTTGGAGTGGATCCTATGGGGAATCACGAAGAACACACGGAAGCACAAAGGGGGAACACGGGGAAAACGAGAGAGAGTATCACTAAACCAACAAGGAATCAATCACACGAGTGCTAGATCACCGACAACATAGAGTAACATATGATCCACAATCAACAAAGGTAAGGATACAAAGGAACCGTTCTTCTCTGTATGGAGGTCTTGATAGTCTTCCCTAGGAAGGGGTCTTGAATCCGCTTGAGGGATCTTCTCCGAAGAGGTCATGAGCTCCGAGGAGAAGTAACCAAGTGGATGAGCAAGGCTCTCACACAAAATATGAGCTAAACCAATGCTACCCTGACTAGGAGGAGGTGGAGGAGTATATATAGTTTAGGGCCACGAAGGGGTAAGTGAGGGCGAAGGGGTACATGGGCTCGGCCCATTACACTGTGCGCAGACAGGTCGGTTGTCCCGGTAGAGAGGGCGGTTGTACCGCTAGCGACTCATGGTGGGCGGAAGTACCGGTCGAGGAAGGCGGTACTACCACTGGGGTCAGGTGCTGGCTCCTGCAGATGGGTGTCGGGGCCCCTAGTGGTTGTACCGGTCATGGGGCCGGTAGTACCGGTTCTTTTGGGATTTACCGGTACATCCGGTGCTGTACCGGCCTTGCACCGCTTGATCACAGAATGGTGGCCGGTTGTTGGGCGGTAGTCGGCCGGTTGTACCGCCCGGGCGGTTGTTGGGCGGTTGTACCGGTCCTTCCAGGCTGGGCAGAATGCCTCCTTGATCTTGATGTCCATCTTGCACCACTCCTTCTCCTGGGTTGCTTACATGGTACCTGAGCACGCAAAGGGTCTTTGTTTGAGGTAGTAGCCATGTCTCAAATGGGTCGAAGGGAGGTTCAACAAGGACAGAGTTAACCTTGGATTGGATGGCACGTGCTTGGGCTCTTGTCATGGGTCCTCTTGGAGCTTGTGTGGTCGAAGTAGTGTCCATGGGGATGATGGAGGGATGCTCCGCATCAGATGAGTACCCCATTATGCAATGGTAAAGGAAGTAATGCAGATAAGGTTCAAGATAGTGAGAAATCCCTGTTGGTCTCCAAGAAAGCTGATAAAAACTATATTGAAGACACTGAGACAACCTCAAAGTCCTGTCTTGATGTAGTGTTTGAGTTACTGGCTACTACTGCTGGCACCAGCTCTTCGAACTCGTTTCCTGAATTAGTTCGTCTTCTTGAGTCTCAACTTCAAGTTGAAAGACATCAATCAGATGTGATGCGACAGGAAGCTGAAGGACTGAGGAAGTCCCTGCAGAATTCAGATGCCTATTTTCTGGTGCAACAACAAGTGTTGGAGGATTTAAGCGCCAAACAAGAGAAAATTAATAAGCTTGCTAAGCATCTTTCCAGCATTATGGGTACCCAGGATATTATTTCTTGAGCTCTTCTGAAGTGGTTTCAGTTCTTGTAGGATCAAATGTATGTCTAGAGGGGGTGTGATTAGACTACTTGACCAAATAAAAACTTGCCTTTTCCCAATTTTAGTTCTTGGCAGATTTTAGCAACTTAGCACAAGTCAAGCAATCAACCTACACATGCAATTCTAAGAGTACAGTAGTGGAATGTAAAACAATTGCATATGAAGGTAAAGGGGGGGAGTTATAGAAGGCAAACGCAATTGGAGACATGGATGTTTTTGTCGTGGTTCCGATAGGAGGTGTTATCATACATCCACGTTGATGGAGACTTCAACCCACAAAGGGTAACGGCTGCGCGAGTCCACGGAGGGCTCCACCCACGAAGGGTCCACAAAGAAGCAACCTTGTCTATCCCACCATGGTCGTCGCCCATGAAGGACTTGCCTCACTAGGGTAGATCTTCACGAAGTAGGTGATCTCCTTGCCCTTACAAACTCCTTGGTTCAACTCCACAATCTTGTCGGAGGCTCCCAAGTGAGACCTAGCCAATCTAGGAGACACCACTCTCCAAGAAGTAACAAATGGTGTGTTGATGATGAACTACTTGCTATTGTGCTTCAAATGATAGTCTCCCTGTCGGTGTCAAAACCGGCGGATCTCGGGTAGGGGGTCCCGAACTGTGCATCTAGGCGGATGGTAACAGGAGACAAGGGACACGATGTTTTACCCAGGTTCGGGCCCTCTTGATGGAGGTAAAACCCTACGTCCTGCTTGATTGATATTGATGATGTGGGTATTACAAGAGTAGATCTACAACGAGATCAAGGAGGCTAAACCCTAGAAGCTGGCCTATGGTATGATTGTTGTTTGTCCTATGGACTAAAACCATCCGGTTTATATAGACATCGGAGAGGGCTAGGGTTACACAGAGTTGGTTACAATGGTAGGAGATCTACATATCCGTATCGCCAAGATTGCCTTCCACACCAAGGAAAGTCCCATCCGGACACGGGACGAAGTCTTCAATCTTGTATCTTCATAGTCTTGGAGTCCGGTCGATGATGATAGTTCGGCTATCCGAACACCCCCTAGTCCAGGACTCCCTCACTCCCCAACACTCAACTCTCTCTCACAGGATTTGGATTTGGTGGAAAGAAGATTTGAGTGGAAGGCTAGAGATCAATATTCATATGGTAGGAATGGAATATCTTGACCTCAACACAAGTGTAGGTGGTTTTCTCTCAAAATGTACGTTGGAAGTGTAGGCATGTTTTGATGGCTCTCTCCACGAATGAAGAGTGGGTGTAGGGGTATATATAGCCTCCACACAAAATCTAACCATTACACACAACTTACCAATCTCGGTGGGACCGAATCGTCAAACTCGGTCGGACCGATTTAGCAAATAATGTGACCGTTAGGATTTTCGGTGGGACCAACATGTCAACTCGGTGGGACCGATATGGTTAGGGTTAGGGCACAGCGTAATCTCGGTGAGACCGATTACACAAACTCGGTGAGACCAATTTCGGTAATAAGCTAACCAGAGAGTTGGTCAGGCAAACTCATTGGGACCGATTCGCTCATCTCGGTTGGACCGAAACGTTATGAAAGGGAAACAAAGAGTTTGCATTGCAATCTCGGTGGGACCGTTCGCTCATCTCGGTTGGACCGAAATGTTACGAAGGGAAACAGATAGATCACAATCCCATCTCGGTGAGACCAAGATCCCTATCGGTGAGACCGATTTGATTAGGGTTTGTGGCAGTGGCTATGACATCTAAACTCGGTGGCGCCGGATAGAAAGAATCAGCGGGGCCGAGTTGGACTTTCGGTTTGGGTCATATGTGGATGTGAGAAAGTAGTTGAGGGCTTCGGAGCATATCACTAAGCATTTTGAGCAAGAACCTCATTAAGCAACACCTCATCCCTCCTTGATAGTATTGGCTTTTCCTATAGACTCAATGTGATCTTGGATTACTAAAATAGAAAATGTAGAGTCTTGTGCTTTGAGCTTGAGCCAATCCTTTTGTCCTTAGCATTTTGAGGGATCCACTTTTCTCATCCACGCCATGCCAATCATTGAGCTTTCATGAAATATTTATCTTGAAATAGCATTATCTCAATAAGCTATATGTTGTTAGGAATTACCAAAACCACCCAGGGATAGTTGCACTTTCAATCTCCCCCTTTTTGGTAATTGATGACAACATATAGATCAAAGCTTCGACAAATGATAATAAGATTGAAAAACATTGTTGCTTTGAGAAGTATGTGAAAAGTAAGAGCTCCGCCTAAATTTGTGCATTATTTAAAATTTGCTTTGGACTGAAAATGCACAATGAGTTAGGATCATGGGTTACTCTTCCATGTCACATACATCTTAGTGGAGCCCTCAAAATGATAATGATTGAACACATGCACGCATCACCAAGCAAAGTGAATGATCATTGAGGATATAAGAGATAATATCATCCAACAAGCATAAAGTAGCATAGCATATGATCAAACACATGACCAAGCAAGTATCTCACAAAGGCATAATGTATCAAGCATACACACAAATAACGAAGTTCAACCACCAAAAACAAGAGAGATCAAAAGCAACACTCTCTCTCGAAGCCTATGATCTATACATTTTTCTCCCCCTTTGGCAACAAGTTACCAAAAAGTTCACAAAACAATGCATAGTGCTAAACAACTCTCAGGCTTGGTCTTCATGAGGTGGTGTAGAGATGACTCCAAGGACGAAAGCATCAGTAGATGTAGCTGGAGCTGGTGGAGTGGCTGCTGGAGCTGGTGGCACTGAAGCTGTAGCTAGTGCAGATGATGTAGCTCTGGTGTCTAGAACAGGCACTGCAGCAGATCTCTGTCCTCTGGGCACTCTAGAAAATGCATCTGTAGTAGACTTGCCCTTCTTCTCCTCCACATCCTCCTGAAGTTGCTCAACTGCAGTTTGGATCTCAGTGACCTTCACATCAAGTGCATAGAATTTCTGCTCTATGATTCTCTCCAAGCTCTCCTGGTTTTGAGTTAGGGTGGCCAAGCCCTTCTCAATCCTCAAGGTGGAGGCAATCAAGTAGCCAAGATGATCTTGCTTGCTCTTCAGGAACACTTGAGATGCCTCTTCGGCAGTTGGCATCTTAGCAGCTTTCTCAGCCCTTGCTTTCTTCCTCTTTTCATGAGCTTGCACAGATGATGGTTCCTCCTCATTCATCTCAACAGTGTTATCTTCAAATTCAAGGTATAGGGGTAGATGCTCCTTATCCAAAAGATATGTGCTTGTGCCCATCTTTGAGTTGATGAGCTCCTGAATGTGTGGAGCATACCCACAACTCCTCTTCTGATCAGCGTCAGTCCTTTTGATTGTTTCCTCAATCAGACTCATGACTTTGAATTTTTGAGGTATACCAAACAAGTGCAGCAAGTTAATAGCATGACCACTGATCATCTTGTGATCACCTGATTTTGGCAGGAATGTGTGCCTAAGGATCCAATTGATTGTAGGCAGACAAAACAACAAGTAGTGTACAGATCCAAGCTTGTGAGTTTCCAAAGCTTTATCTGGGATCTCTCTGTACATGTGTGCCATAGTGTTGTGGTCTTTCTTCTTCTTGGCATAGACGTCCAAGTCATCCTCATTCTCCTGTGGGGCATTTATCAACTGAGCCCATTCTTCAACTGTGGATTGGTACCTAGTACCTTCAGACATACAGACAATTTTCCCATCTAGGTAGAAGTGAGCTGCGGAGTAAAAGTTCATGATGAGGTCATTGTCGGAGCAGTGGCCGAACAGGCGGTCATAAGAAAACTGCCTAGCCGGATAGTCTGGCCGGCGGCCAAAGCTCCCTTTACGACGGTGCCGTCTTTGAAGACGGGAAAAGGCATCCTTCCGGGTACAGAGGAACTCTCAATGAAAGCACCAATGTCGGTGTCAAAACCGGCGGATCTTGGGTAGGGGGTCCCGAACTGTGTGTCTAGGCAGATGGTAACAGGAGACAAGGGACACGATGTTTTACCCAGGTTCGGGCCCTCTTGATGGAGGTAAAACCCTACGTCCTGCTCGATTAATATTGATGATGTGTGTTACAAGAGTAGATCTACCACGAGATCAAGGAGGCTAAACCCTAGAAGCTAGCCTATGGTATGATTGTTGTTCGTCCTACAGACTAAAGCCATCCGGTTTATATAGACATCGGAGAGGGCTAGGGTTACACAAAGTCGGTTACAATGGTAGGAGATCTACATATCCGTATCGCCAAGCTTGCCTTCCACGCCAAGGAAAGTCCCCTCCGGACACGGGACGAAGTCTTCAATCTTGTATCTTCATAGTCTTGGAGTCCGGCCGATGATGATAGTTCGGCTATCCGGACACCCCCTAGTCCAGGACTCCCTCAATAGCCCCCGAACCTGGCTTCAATGACGATGAGTCCGGCGCGCATGTTGTCTTCGGTGTTGCAAGGCGGGTTCTCCTTCAAACTTTTCGTTCCTGTCGAATAGTGTCCGGCTTCCTCATAAATGTTGCGCTCCTTGGCTTCTACGCCTAATAATGGCCTTCTTCCACGTGTCGTATGAATGCGAAAAGCTAGGGCATTTTTACATTTCTCCCCCAGCCGTGTGAACAAGCCGCCTATAAGAGGGGTGATGATCTAGATCCAACTCACACCATCCTCCTTCCGCAAGTACTCATCGAAGCGCCTCTGACAAAAATCCATTCTATCATGGACAGTCGACGTGGCTCCTCCTCTCGCGCTCCCAGCCCTAAGCCAGGAGATTGGGGGAGCTGCTCAGTTCCACACAGCGAGCTAGTGGCGCTCCAAACCGAGGGATATCTTCCCCTAGCCTTCATGGTTCCGGTTCGGGCCGGACTGGCCACCTTCCGGGGCGGAAAGCAGGCGGAGAGCGTTCCCAACCCCTCCAAAGGGGAGCGGGTATGCTTTGTCCCTTATTTAATAAGGGGACTCGGATTTCCCATACATCCGTTTCTCTGGGGGCTCCTGGAGTTCTACGGACTCCAGCTTCACCACCTCACACCTGCCTCCATTTTGCACATCGCGGGCTTTGTAGCTTTTTGCGAGCTGTTCCTCGGCATCGAGCCCCATTTTGCACTGTGGAAGAGATTGTTTTGCCTCGTACCCCGTTCTCACGAGTGGTCGATATATCAAGTGGGCGGAGCCGAAATATGGCGCATCGCCGGGACCGGATATCCATCCGGCACCCCGAAGAAGGCGTCTGAAGATTGGCCTTCGGAATGGTTCTATATGGAGGACGCTCCTCTGCCGAATCCAGTTTGGATCGGCCTCCCGGAGTTCAGCAATGCTCTCTTGAAGAAACGCTTGAGTTGGCGCCCACGGAGCCCTCAATGGGAGGATGATGGGAGCGTCCATTATCTGATGGGCCGGATTAGGTTACTGGCCCACTCCGGATTAACCATGATTGGAATCATGGCCGCGTGCATTATGCGAGGGGTACAGCCGCTCCAATATAGGGGCCACCCCATGTGGGACTTCAACGGGGAGGACAACGCCACCCGTCATGGCCGCAAAGGACCAGGATCGGCCGCGGATCTGGTGAAGATCCTGTACGGCTTGTACAAGGGGGAGAAGGAGGACTTTCTCCAGACGAGCCCATTGAATGGGTTCTCCATGAATAACCCTCGGAGCTGGGTAAGCGAACGTTTATTCATTCGACCCGTGCTTTCGAGGTTAAATGCCTTACTCTATGATTTTGACGCAGGAACTGCGTCGGGATGTGGAGGGCATACACAGTCCGGCTCCACAACCCGAGGATCCGGGAAGATCCCTTGATCTGGCTTCCGAAGAGGATCTGGACATAAAGGTGGACTTAATTGACGGGGTGTTCCACCAGCTCAGCATAGATAATGGTTTGGTCGCCATTACGGCTGACTACCCTGGTTTGTGTCCGGCTTCCGAGGTGAGTACGTCCGAAGTTCTGACACCGTTGCTTTTTTAATGCTTATTTCTGACCACCGTGCACCAATGGTGCTCGGCAGGCGGTGCCTTCACAGCAGGAAGCCGAGCCTGCGGCGACTGACCAAACGAGGTCAGCTCGGCCCAGCAGGCGGAAGAGGAGTGCGGCGCGAATCGAAACGTCGCCGCAAAGGTATGGTCCACCATTGTCCTTTAAGGGAAAAACTCCTGGGAGGCATATTAATGCTCGTGATTCTTCCAGGAGAAAAAGCGCTCGTCGGACTGAGTCCGGAGAGGGTGCCCACCAAGCCTCCGCCAGCCAGGCTCCAACGCCTGGTCCGGAAGGGGAGGCGAGCGCAAGGCGCGAGCCGGATGCTCCTCCAGCAGAGGATGCTGACAGGTTGTCTGCGACCAGGTCTGAGGTGGAGAGCGCCATGAATCATAGGCGCCGTCGGACAATTCTTCGTGACGCGTGTTTCTCCCCGGAGGCGTTGAATGCCTTTGATGCGGGAAACGCGCACCTCCGTGTTGCTCAAGATGGTTTAACCAGAGCCACGGAGCAGTATGTGAAGGACATACGGGTAAGTAATATTAACAGTTATATATGCTAGTAGCCCCCCGAGACTTAAAATAGTTAAACTAACTGATTTAAGGATCATTCGTTATGCAGGATCTTACTGAGAAGAATACCCACCTGTCTCAGGAGCTTCACGAGTGCAAGGCCCAACTTGAGGCCGCACTGGCCGCTGCCGGGGGAGCCACGGAGACCCCCTCTGGTAATTCATATTTTGAAAAGAGAAGTAGTTAACAAAGTGTGGCGTGTGCGTAAATTTGACAATAATATTGCAAAGGGCGCCGGACTAGATCCGGACAAGCAACAGCTACTACGTCAGCTAAAGGCCGGCGAGAGGGTGCTTATGAAGGTGCAGCAGGAGAGAAACAAGCTCCAAGATGCCCACACCCAACTAGGAGAAGAGCTGAAAGGTGTTCGGGCCCAGCTGTCTGGCTCCGTGAAGGAGAATCAACGGCTTCGTCGCGACATTTATAGTAAGTGCTTGAGCAAATTCCTTTGAAAAGAAGAATTCGGCGAGGAAGTCGATTGATAGAAATGTGTCTTTAGGTGTGCTCACAGGTCGCCCTGCGGAGGAAATGCCTGGTTCCACGGGTGACCAACTTCCGAGCTGGTGCAACTGCTCGAACATGTCCGGCAGGCGATGAGTGGCGTCGTTCAGGCTTTATGGCCTTCCGTCTCCTTACCCGAGGGCCTTGGAGAGCTTGCTGAGAAGATCCAGGGAGCACGGCGACGCCTCCGTCTGTGGAAAATATCGGCCTGCCGTCAAGGCGCCAGGGAGGCCTGGGCCATGGCGAAGACGCGGTACCCGAAGGCTGACCCAAACCACATGGCCGAGGTCGGACCTGCGGGGCCTGATGGGAAGGAGATCCCTGTGAGCTTGATGTACAGCCAAGTAGAACTGGCCGCGAAATATTCCCAACAGGACTGTAAATTAGACAGCCTGTTAGATGGGATTGAAGAGGAGTACAATCAGTCAGTTTGACGATGTAATTTGAAATGACATGTAAAATGCCTTCTAGCCGGATTGTAGATCGTTTGTCTTTGCGGACCTGTTCGCTTCAACCTCGGGACCCAACAGTCCGGAGTGTGTCCGAATACCCTTACGGTTATAGAAGAACCGGGGCATGCGTGGAGACAAGGCGTCGGGGTCATAATTGCTTTATCAGACAAGTGCCCAACTAGCTATGTTATATTACATGGTTAGTAAGAAACATCTTCCAGGGAGAATAGTTCCGTTAAGGGTTCCTTTCCCTGGGGAGGCATGCCCTTAAGTGCATGTCCGGACTGCGAAAATACCAGAAAAAGCATCTGGGGGCAGATAAATAAGTAAGTAATAAATCATCTTTCAAGTCACCGACCGAATATTCTCTTAAGAATGCTAGCTTTCGGCTTCACCCAGTCTGAGGTACACATCCGGCTGACCCGGCAGTAACAATCGCAGAGGTGCTCCCTTTACCTCCTAGCCGAACAATCGAGAACGTAGGGGTAAGCACAGGAGCCAGGCAACCCAGCTTGGCCAAAACTTAAGTCATATCGATGCATATAATGGTGAATAAAAGGTACATGCGGAAGTATGACACATGTGTTGGGCATGAAGCCCCTATAAATAAGCTTCTGTTAAAGAAGCCCCCAGGTATAACGAGTGCGAGTAGCATATCGAGTAAGTGCGAACAAAGCGCAGATCAGCCCTCGAGAGGTTTGAGCTGAAGAGAGGAGAGGAGAAAGGAGCGAAAACAAAGACAGCGAAAAAAATAAGAAAGGTGGACGGAGGAAGGAGACGAACCCTGAGTCCGGCACTAGGCGTAAAATCTTCAGAGACGGGTTGCGTTCCATGGGTTTGGCTCGAGTCGGTTGTCAGATGCGTTGCATAGACGGTATGCACCATCGGTAAGGACTTGGTCAATGATGAAGGGACCTTCCCATTTGGGCTTAAGTTTGACCTTTTTCTTGTCCGGCAGGCGTAGAACTAGCTCGCCAACGTTGTAAGTTTTGGCCCGTACTTCTCTGCTTTGATATCTTCGAGCCTGCTGTTGATAAAATGCGGAACGGGATTTTGCCACGTCGCGCTCCTCCTCTAAAGCGTCTAAACTGTCCTGCCGATCTAACTCGGCTTCTCTTTCCTCGTACATGCGCACGCGAGGTGAGTCATGAATTATGTCGCAGGGCAAAACTGCCTCCGTGCCGTATACCATAAAAATGGTGTGAATCCGGTTGTGCGGTTTGGCGTGGTCCGCAGCCCCCAGAGTACGGAGTCGAGCTCCTCTACCCAGTGCGTGTTAGATTCCGTGAGGGACCGCACTAATCTGGGTTTGATGCCGCTCATGATTAGACCATTTGCTCGTTCCACTTGACCATTAGTTTGAGGGTGGTAGACTGAAGCGTAGTCGAGCTTGATGCCCATGTTTTTGCACCAGAGTTTAACCTCGTCGGCCGTGAAATTTGTGCCGTTATCAGTGATGATGCTGTGGGGGACGCCGAAGCGGTGTACTACCCCGGATATGAAGTCTATCACAGGTCCGGATTCTGCCGTTTTAACCGGCTTGGCCTCTATCCATTTGGTGAATTTATCCACCATGACCAATAAGTATTTGTGCTTGTGGGTTCCCCCTTTAAGGGGTCCAACCATGTCAAGCCCCCAGACCGCGAACGGCCAAGTTATGGGTATAGTTTTGAGGGCGGTGGGTGGCATGTGGCTCTGATTAGCAAAGAGCTCGCAACCGACGCATCGTTGGACTAAGTCGTGAGCATCTGCCCGGGCTGTCGGCCAATAAAATCCTGTACGGAAGGCCTTGCCTACAAGGGCCCGGGCTGCAGCGTGGTGCCCGCCGAGTCCGGCGTGAATTTCAGCCAGGATATTTCGTGCTTCCTCTTCGTAGATACACCTTTGAAGGACTCCGGTCGTGCTTTTCATATAAAGTTCTCCCTCATGGACCTTGTAGGCTTTAGATCGCCGAACTATGCGGCGGGCCTCATTTTGGTCTTTGGGAAGTTCCTGCCTAATTAAGTAGGCTAGGAATGGTTTCATCCACGGGGCAATTACTGCCATTATTTCGTGGGCTGAAGGTGTTATTTCATTGGCTGAGCCGCCGATCGTGTCAGAATTGTCTGAGTCAGGTGCTGCTGCTGGCTCCGGATTGTTATTTCCGGACTCCTCTTCCCATAATACGGATGGCTTGAAGAGCCGTTCCAGGAAGATGTTTGGAGGGACGGCGTCACGTTTTGCGTTGATGCGTGCTAACATGTCTGCTGCCTGGTTATTATCCCGGGCTACATGATGGAATTCGAGTCCTTCGAACCGAGCTGACATTTTTAGGACGGCGTTGCGGTAAGCTGCCATTTTCGGATCTTTGGCGTCAAAGTCTCCATTTACTTGGGATATTGCAAGGTTTGAATCCCCGCGCACCTCTAGGCGTTGAATGCCCATGGAGATTGCCATCCGAAGGCCGTGTAGAAGGGCCTCATATTCGGCTGCGTTGTTGGAGTCCATGTACATTATTTGAAGTACGTATTGGACTGTGTCTCCAGTTGGGGATGTCAAGACGATGCCAGCCCCCAAGCCAGCCAACATTTTGGATCCGTCGAAATGCATGATTCAATTGGAGTACGCGCCGTACTCTTTAGGGAGTTCGGCTTCGGTCCATTCGGCAACGAAGTCAGCCAGGACTTGCGAGTTTATAGCTCGTCATGGTTTGTAGGTTATGTCAAATGGTAAGAGCTCAATGGCCCATTTTGCAATCCTGCCCGTTGCGTCGCGATTGTTTATAATATCATTGAGAGGTACTTCGGAGGCCACCGTTATGGAACACTCTAGAAAGTAGTGTCGCAGCTTCCGGGGTGCCATGAACACCGCATATGCTATCTTTTGATAATGTGGGTACCGGGACTTGCATGGAGTCAAGACAGTGGATACGTAGTACACTGGTTTTTGAAGAGGGAATCTGTGCCCTTCAGTTTCTTGTTCGACGACGAGTACCACGCTAACAACTTGATGTGTTGCTGCGATATATAATAACATAGGTTCGCCCAGGTTGGACGCGGCCAGGACCGGATTTGTTGCCAGTATGGCCTTGATTTCTTCGAGTCCGGCCGTGGCGGCATCCGTCCATTCGAAGTGTTCGATGCGCCGGAGGAGGCGATAGAGGGGCAGAGCCTTTTCTCCCAAACGGGAGATGAAGCGGCTTAGAGCCGCTACGCACCCAGTTAGTTTTTGTATTTGCTTGAGGTCTTTTGGGATATCCAATTGTGACAGAGCTCGGATCTTGGCTGGGTTTGCTACAATTCCTCTACCGGATACAATGAAGCCCAAAAGCTTTCCGGCTGGTACTCCGAAGACACACTTTTTCGGGTTGAGCTTAATGTCATATGCTCGGAGGTTGTCAAATGTCACCCTCAAGTCCTCTACTAGAGTTTCGACGTGTTTGGTCTTGACCAACACATCGTCTACGTATGCCTCTACTGTTTTGCCTATCTGGGTAGCCAGACATGTCTGAATCATGCGCTGATATGTTGCGCCGGCGTTTTTGAGTCTGAAGGGCATTGTGTTGAAGCAGAATGGCCCATATGGAGTAATGAATGCCGTTGCGGCCTGGTCTTTTCCGCCATCTTGATTTGATGGTATTCGGAGTATGCATCGAGGAAGCACAATGAATCGTGCCCTGCGGTAGCATCGATGATTTGGTCGATGCGAGGGAGAGGGAAAGGGTCCTTTGGACAGGCCTTGTTAAGGTCTTTGAAATCGACGCAGAGGCGCCAGGATTTGTCCTTTTTTGGTACCATTACCAGGTTGGCTAGCCAGTCCGGATGTTTGATATCACTGATGAATCCGGCTTCTAAGAGTTTGGCTAGATCCTCTCCCATTGCCTGTCTTTTGGGTTTGGAAAATCGCCGAAGAGCTTGTTTGACTGGCTTGAATCCTTTTAGGATATTTAGGCTGTGCTCTGCCAGCCTGCGTGGGATTCCTGGCATGTCTGAAGGGTGCCAGGCAAAAATGTCCCAATTTTCCCGAAGGAATTCTCGTAGTGCGGCTTCTACATCAGGATTTAATTGTGCCCCAATGGATGCCGTCTTTGTGGGGTCTGTTGGGTGGACCTGAAATTTGACTATTTCGTCTGCTGGTTTAAAAGAGGTGGACTTGGACCTCTTATCGAGTATCACATCGTCCCTGTCCACCATGGAGCGCAGCGCAGTTAATTCCTCTGCTGCTAGGGCTTCGGATAATGCCTCTAGGGCCAGTGCGCTGTCTTATTTTCAGCGCAGAGTGCTGTATCTGGATCACTGGCGAGAGTGATTATTCCATTGGGTCCGGGCATTTTGAGCTTCATGTACCCGTAATGGGGTATAGCTTGGAAGATTGTGAATGCCTCTCGCCCTAACAAAGCGTGATATCCGCTGCCGAATGGGGCCACTTGGAACGTGACCTCTTCGGACCTATAATTGTCCGGCGAGCCGAACACTACATCTAGTGTGATTTTTCCTATGCAGCGTACTTCTCGACTAGGGATTATCCCCCTGAAGGTTGTGCTACTTCGCTCAATGCGGCTCCAGTCAATTTCCATTTTTTGAAGGGTTTCCTCGTAGATGAGGTTTAATCCGCTGCCGCCATCCATGAGTACCTTGGTAAGATGAAAGCCGTCCACTATCGGATTGAGGACCAATGCGGCTAGTGCTCTAGCTGTTCGGAATTTAGGTTCATCGCTGGCATTGAAGGTGATAGCCATGTCGCTCCATGGATTTGTTGTTGCTACTTGGTAGACTTCGGCAAGACTGCGGATTGTTCGTTTCCGCATGTTATTTGATGCGAAAGTCTCGAAGACTGTTAATACCGTACTGGTGCTGCTGGGCTGGTTGCCCGGGGCTAAAAAGCCTTCGCCACTTTTGGCCACCTGCCGTAGTATCCAACATGCTCTAAGGCTATGTGTTGGAGTGGCGCCCTCCGTACTGTGGATTTTGCAGGGTCCGTTGAGCCATCCCTCCAGTACGGTTCCGTACCCTTTCGGGGTTTTTTGCTTTTTGGTTTTTAACCCAGGTGCTTGAGTATGACGCACTCTTTTATTTCGGACTTGGGTTGTATTCAGGGCCGGATTGTCCCAAAACCTAGTTTCGGTTTTCCAGGCACTCTCCATCGCACAGTATTTTTGTACAATGATCGCTAGGTCGGCGAAGCGTGTAACTTCGCGACGACTAATGGCGTTTATGATTCCCTTGTCCGTGCAATTGTTGCAGAAAATTGAAATCGCGCTTTCTTCACAGCAGTCCTTTATCCTGTTCATAACCAGGAGGAATCTGGCCCAGTAACGATGTACTGTTTCACCGGGCTCTTGACGTATTTGAAATAGATCGCTTATGTTTGGGTGGGCGGGTGGAATCAAGTTCGCAACCCCGCCCAATCTGAGGCCCAAAGGCCAAGAAGCTTCCGGATTCGGAAGCTTGGTTTGTTGGACGTTTTCCAACGAATCTGGTCCGATGCCTGACTTTAGGTTCAGTATTTGATTAGCGTCCATCCCTCCGCAGGAATCCGGCATGGAGGGATCGGGAATCCGGACATAGTTGGTTTTTAACATAGAAGAAGAGTCGCAGCATTGTTCCTCTACCATGACAACATGGTGGGTAACCTGGGGAGAGTTAATTTCTCTCAGATCGGTTTTAAGCCCAATCTGATCGTAGTCGGTAGCGACTCCTAGGGCGGCGATGCGATCCAAGAGCTCGTTTACGAAGGAGAGCTCAATCGGATCTAGTTGCTCGGCGAATTCCGAGCTGACGTGAAGATCGCTTTTAATGACCTGAGAGGTCATTGTCGGAGCGGTGGCCGAACACACGTCATAAGAAAACCGCCTAGCCGGATAGTCTGGCCGGCGGCCAAAGCTCCCTTTACGACGGTGCCGTCTTTGAAGACGGGAAAAGGCATCCTTCCTGATGGTGACAGCACAGAGGAACTCTCAATGAAAGCACCAATGTCGGTGTCAAAACCGGCGGATCTCGGGTAGGGGGTCCTGAACTGTGCGTCTAGGCGGATGGTAACAGGAGACAAGGGACACGATGTTTTACCCAGGTTCGGGCCCTCTTGATGGAGGTAAAACCCTATGTCCTACTCGATTAATATTGATGATGTGTGTTACAAGAGTAGATCTACCACAAGATCAAGGAGGCTAAACCCTAGAAGCTAGCCTATGGTATGATTGTTGTTCGTCCTACGGACTAAAGCCATCCGGTTTATATAGACACCGGAGAGGGCTAGGGTACACAAAGTCGGTTACAATGGTCGGAGATCTACATATCCGTATCGCCAAGCTTGCCTTCCACGCCAAGGAAAGTCCCCTCCGGACACGGGACGAAGTCTTCAATCTTGTATCTTCATAGTCTTGGAGTCCAGCCGATGATGATAGTTCGGCTATCCGGACACCCCCTAGTCCAGGACTCCCTCAGTGAGTTTCTGGGTAACAAAATCATCAACTCCACAAGCCTTGAAGCTGTCATATACTCCTGGGAAGTGCTCTTCATTCTCCTTGATGTATTCCCAGTTGATCCATCTCATGTCACATACAATGGGCTTCTTGTCTAGCAAAATAGTTTCATAAAAGTCCTGTTGCTCCTTTGTGTGAAATCTGTAGTCAACTGTTGTCCTTCTCCTCACAGCATAAGGATCTGATTGTCTCAACAATCTCAGTCCAGCATCCTTTCTGATATGCATGTCTTCTGCAACTGGATGAGCATCATTGTGGTCTAGAATCTTGGGCTTCAATTTTCTCAGAACAAGAGAATCTTCATCTTCTTCAGCAGCTTCAGGCACTGGAGCCTTGTTCTTCTCTGATTCAGGAATACTTCTGGTGTTCCTCTTGGGTGCAGTCTTTTGTGCTGGAGCTTTGGGAGCAGACTTGGGCTTTCATGGAGCAGCCCCTGACTTGATAGCATCTCCCATGAGCTTTTGAGCTTTAGGTGCTGGTGCAGCATCCTCTTCCTCTTCTACCATCATTGAGGGCTTCCCAACTACTCTGGCCATGGTCTTCTTGACCCTTTCTTTCCTTTTCTTCTCAGCCACAACTGGTTCTTTGGGTTCAGATCCCAAAGTTACTTGAGTAGAGGCTCTGGCCTTAGACATTGGAACTCTTCTTGCAGGAGCCTTGGTCTTCATTCCAGGCTTAATTGCAGCAGCTAAGGCAAACTCCCTTTTTAGCACCTTCTTCTTAGAAGTGGCCTCATCATCAACAGCCACATAGTCCTCATCTTCAAAATCCGAGGTTTTCTTCTTCCTTGTTCTGGTGGCTGCTTTTGGCATTGTTGGGTGTGCTCCTGCTACCCTCATCTGAGGTACTGAAGGGACTAGTGCCCTCACTCATATGAGCTTGTTCCTCTGACTTGTTCTGGCTATCACTTTGATCAGACATTATGCAAACTCACTGACAGCAGACCCTGTGAATATATGTAGATGAGGTAGAGTAGATGAGCATCACAAAGCACAGAGGTTTTTGCAAAATAATTGAGTCAAAAACTTAGTTTTAGTTTTCCTCAGAAAACATTTCGGAGCTACCGATTTGTAAACTTGGTGATACCGAAGCAGCTTTTGGAACATAAACTAGTGAACTCGATAAGACCGAGTCACATTTCGGTGGCATCGAGACTGCTAGGGTTTCACAAAGAATCGATCTCGGTCACACTGATTTGCAATTCTCGGTCAGTTCGAGAATCACATGTGCAATGGCCTAGGCCAAATCAGTGAAACCGATTTCTACAACTCGGTCGGTCCAAGATGAATTCGGCGGAAACCTAACCCTAAATTTTCAAATCAACTTTAATCTATGGAGTGCTTTCGCTGGATAGCATGATTTCAAACGTGGCAAGATTCATGGAAATGCAATGTGCTAGATTGAGAAGATGATCGATAGCCTCAATGCACCTGGTCCACTCACTTGTTCAAGAGCTACACAAAGAGTAACACAACTAACCAATTTCTGCGGGCATTTTGCATTCGTCTCAATCTCTGAACCCAAGAAAGTCGATGAAGCCTTCATGGAACCTGAATGGATTCAAGCAATGCAAGAAGAGCTTCAACAGTTCAAGCTAAATAATGTGTGGGAACTGGTCAAACGTCCTGATCCTCGGAAGCGCAATATCATTGGCACCAAATGGATATACCGCAACAAGCAAGATAAGCATGTCAAGTGGTCAGAAACAAAGCTCGTCTCATTGCACAAGGTTACACCCACGTAGAAGGAATTGACTTCGATGAAACATTTGCTCCGGTGGAAAGGCTTGAAGGCATTCACATACTACTTGCCTATGCAAATCATCACAACATCCTTCTACATCAAATGGATGTGAAGAGCGCTTTTCTCAATGGAAAGATAGAACAAGAAGTATATGTCACACAATCTCCTGGCTTTGAAGATCCAAAACATCCTGATATGGTATACAAGCTCAAGAAGGCACTGTATGGCCTCAAACAAGCCCCTCGTGCTTGGTATGACACGCTCAAAGACTTCCTGAAGAGCAAAGGCTTCAAACCTGGTTCACTAGATCCTACTCTCTTCACGAAGACATATGATGGTGAACTGTTCATATGCCAAATCTATGTGGATGACATTATCTTTGACTGCACCAACAAGAAATACAGTGATGAGTTTGGTCACATGATGCAAGAGCAATATCAGATGTCCATGATGGGTGAACTGAAGTTCTTTCTGGGTCTCCAAATCCGTCAGCAACGCAACGACATCTTCATATCTCAAGAAAAATACCTCAAGGATTGCCTGAAGAAGTTTGGTATGCAAGACTGCAAAGGATACATGACGCCAATTCCAACCAAAAGTCATCTGGGTCCCGACGACAATGGTAAAGAGTTCGATCAAAAGGTATATCGCTCCATGATTAGTTCTTTGCTTTACTTATGTGCATCTAGGCCAGATATAATGCTTAGTGTTTGCATGTGTGCCTGATTCCAAGCAGCACCAAAGGAATCGCATCACTTAGCTGTGAAGAAAATTCTTCGATATTTGGCTTACACCCCAACACTAGGATTATGGTATCCAAAGGGCTCAGAGTTTGCTCTAGTTGGATTCTCATATGCTGATTATGCTGGTGACAAGGTTGATCGCAAGTCCACATCAGGCACATGTCACTTTCTGGGACGATCACTTGTCTGTTGGTCTTCAAAGAAGCAAAACTGTGTATCTCTCTCCACTGCTGAATCCGAATACATTGTTGTTGGATCTTGTTGCACTCATCTTCTTTGGATGAAGCAAACTCTCAAGGACTATGGTATACACCTGAAGAATGTGCCTCTCTACTGCGACAATGAGAGTGCCATCAAGATTGCCAACAACCCAGTTCAGCACTCGAAGACAAAGCACATTGAAATTCATCATCACTTTCTCAGAGACCATGTTATGAAGGAAGATATTGATATCATTCACGTCAACACTGAAGAGCAATTGGTTGGTATCTTCACAAAGCCCTTGGATGAGAAAAGGTTTTGCAAGTTGCGGTGTGAGCTAAATATCTTGGAATCCTCAAATGTCCTGTGAATTGGACACACATCCTAACACTTATGCATTTTGATGACTTAGATGTGCAACACACAAAGTAACGTATATCTTCAATCAATGAAGACATACACTCTAAGTGTGAATACATTAATGCGGAATTTGACTTTGGAGCGCCACGATAATTGTGCGCCGTCTCTGGGTCTAATACTTCCTATACGATGGGTAACACCACCACCAAACTTTTGTTTGAAGTGTTTCTCTTGGCGTTATATTTGATTAGTCTTCATCCCTGACTTGTATTCAAGTTTATCTTCATTTGGTTGATTTGGCCTTATACTAGTTATATACTACTTGTGTTCGGTCCTCTACAGCATTCACTTATAGCTATGACTTCGTGCTGAATCTTTTGATATAAGTGAATGTGATCGGATCCTAACCTATCTATGCTTCTACCTCAACTCTATCTGTCCAAATCATATGCATTCTGTTGAAAACTGTTGATTGTCTTCACTGAACCTTGTCAGCTGAAGTCAATCTGACAAACATTTATATCTGTTTTTAATGCTATATCCTTATTGCCTGAAAGTCGGAGAATTCGGAACGACCACCCCGACAATCCAGGCGTGCGTGGGAACATGTAACAACTTCCAAGGTGTTGCATGCCTGCCACGTACCCTTCAGATGTGAACCGCCAGGGGCACCTGCGTAATTGCGTTGTGCCATCTCTTCCCTTATAAATACCCGTCACATCTCGGTCAAAAATTCTTATTCCACCTCGCCACCTCTCGAAAACCCTAGCGCCTCCGCTAGCTCTCGACGATGCCGGAGATGAAGCGCATAGCTGCAGCGACTTCTCCGACGTTGTCATCACACCGGTCGCGGACCTCATCTTCTCCGCCGCCGCCGTAGTTGTCTTCCATTGCCAAGTTAGGGCACGGAAGATCGAACTGCTCAGCCTCCAACTTCGCTCCGTCTAGCAGTTCTTCGTGTGGTAATTAAAATTCACTTTTTACCGTCTTTTCAATCTGATAGATTCATCCTTCTTTACCAAAAGTAGTTTCTAGATCTCCAAAGTTGAATCTATCTCGTTCTGCATCTCATACTCTGCCTAGTCTATTCACTTATGCTTCTTTACAAGTTAGATTCCTCATTTGTACTTATTCTTGGATTCGTACAAATCTGGAACCAACTCACATCAAATAAGTGATTGTCTTCGCGTTATGAG
Organism: Triticum aestivum; assembly: GCF_018294505.1. NCBI lineage: Eukaryota > Viridiplantae > Streptophyta > Magnoliopsida > Poales > Poaceae > Triticum > Triticum aestivum. Next base: position 474,501,322 of record NC_057807.1, on the reverse strand, counting down.
GTCAATGTCTTCAAACTGATTTATCTTCAAAATCTTCTGAGAATGCATATGACCTCTTCCCCTTCCCTCGCACCTCTAATGTTGTCACAGGTACATGTCCGTGGGAGAATCCCTGGGTTCTCATAGTCTGCATTCGTTTGCAGAATTCTTATAGAATCCCATCAATTCTCTTGAAGCCAGCTCTTGTCTGACCAGCCGTCGGAAGCCTTTGCAAGTACTGAATCATTTCAAATTAAACTTCATGGCCACTAAAAAGTCAGCAAGAAAGGGTGGTAGACAGCGCCATGGGAACACCTCCAAGGATTTTCCTCCAGAATTGCATGAGCTGTACAAGACAGACCCAGAGGAAACCTATATAGGTCGCAAGAATCGAATCCAGTGGATTCGAAGATATTGGGCAGAGGAATGGTTCAAGTACCGCTTCATCACAGAAGAGTATGCAGAGAAGAATGCCATCAAAGGACCCTGGGGAGATATTGTATACAAAAATCTTCAACCCCAGTCCCGTTCTGAAGCCATTCAACGAGAATTCTATCCATGCATGATTCTTGGACCGGAGCCAGAGAATGCTGACCCTTCTTCTCTGTTGTGGTGCCGTGAAGACCATCTGTTCAAGCACAACTACCAGTTGCCAAAGACTCTGTTGCAAAGAACAAGAAGGCATTAGGACTTGACTTCAACCCTGGACCTTTTTCACCTCGGGATGATGGCACCCATGAAGCCAATGAGAACAGGATCGGCCCCTTCTACATCCTTGCTGGCCTCATCATACACATTGCTGTCCAAGGTGCAAATGTGGATCAGTCTGATGATGATGCTGATTCTGATGCACCAGCTCCTCCTCCTCAGCCACTAAAGCAAAAGAAAGTTAAGGCTTCAAAACCAACTGCTGCACCAAAAGCTTCACAGGTGAAGCCATTGGCAACTGCCCCTACTGCTCCAAGTAACACCTCTGAAGATCTCTCTCGCATCTCCAAGAAGCACGAGATGCCTCAGAAGAGAACTGCTCAGAAATCCAGTCAAGCACTGACACCAGCTGCCGTTCTAAGGAACGAATCTGAAGCTATTGATCTGTCATCAGATGACGAGTTTGGTGAGGATGCTCTTGAGCAGCTGATAAAGAGCAAGCAACAAGCGGAGATCTTCAATCATGCCCACGTATACTCGAGGTGACTATGGAGTATCTAGGTGACATTAGGGTTTTGGTTGATTTGTGTCTTAAGGTGTTATTCTAGTACGAACTCTTTTATAGATCGATCCAAAAGAATAACTTTGAGGTGGTTTCATACCCTACCATAATCTCTACGTTTGTTCTCCACTATTCGTGGCTTTGGAGTGACTCTTTGTTGCATGTTGAGGGCTTGTTATATGATCTATCTATGTCATTATTGTTGAGAGAACTTGCACTAGTGAAAGTATGAACCCTAGGCCTTGTTTCCTACCATTGCAATACCGTTTAGGCTCACTTTTATCGCTCGCTACCTTGCTGTTTTTATTATTTCAGATTACAAAAACCTATATCTACTATCTATATTGCACTTGTATCACCATCTCTTCGCTGAACTAGTGCACCTATACAATTTACCATTGTATTTGGTGTTTTGGGGACACAAGAGACTCTTTGTTATTTGGTTGTAGGGTTGTTTGAGAGAGACCATCTTCATCCTACGCCTCCTACGGATTGATAAACCTTAGGTCATCCCCTTGAGGGAAATTTGCTACTGTCCTACAAACCTGTGCACTTGCAGGCCCAACAACGTCTACAAGAAGAAGGTTGTGTAGTAGACATCAAGCTCTTTTCTGGCGCCGTTGCCGGGGAGGTTAGCGCTTGAGGGTATATCTTTAGATCTTGCAAACGAATCTTTTTGTTTATTGTTTTATCACTAGTTTAGTTTATAAAGAAAACTACAAAAAATGGAATTGAGTTTGTCTCATAGCTACGTCTTTTTAATATCTTTCGTGAGAATGATGGAAAGGAAAATTGTGCTCAAGTGCTAGAAGAAGAATTACATAGAATGCTTGGCATAAAATATGTGAATGATGAGCATGATTGCAATGTTGTTAGTATGAATTCTCTGAATACCCATGATGCTAATGATATGCAAAGCCACAAGCTTGGGGAAGCTATGTTTGATGGAGATGATATTTTTTGTCCCCCAAGCTTTGATGAGCAAATTTACTATGATGAAAGCATGCCTCCTATCTATGATGATTATGGTGATGACACGTATGCTTTAAAGAATAATGATAACCATGAAACGTGTCATCTTGATCTTAATTTTCAATCACATGATAGTTATTTTGTTGAGTTTGCTCCCACTACTATTCATGAGAAGGATTTTGCTTATGTGGAGAGTAGAAAATTTGCTATGCTTGTAGATCATGAAAAGAATGCTTTAGGTGCTGGTTATATTGTTGAATTCATTCATGATGCTACTGAAAATTATTATGAGGGAGGAATATATGCTTGTAGGAATTGCAATAATATCAAGTTTCCTCCCTATGTGTTGAAAATCCTGAAGCTATGCTTGTTTTACCTTCCTATGCTTGTTGATTATTGTTCCCATAAGTTGTTTTCTCACAAAATCCCTATTCATAGGAAGTGCATTAGGCTTAAATGTGCTAGTCATATTCTTCATGATGCTCCCGTTATGTTTCAATTCTTATCTTTTATGTGAGCATCATTGCCATCATCATGCCTAGCTAGAAAGGCATTAAAGAAAAGCGCTTGTTAGGAGACAACCCAATATTTATCCTTACTGTTTTTGTGTGTCCACATGATTATGCTACTGTAGTAATCATTTTTTATAGCTTTTGTTTCAATAAAGTGCCAAGTAGAACCTTTGGGAAGACTTGTGTCAGGACCCCGACTCGATGTCACATCGATCTAGCCGGTAACACCTCATATCACTTTGCGGCCTCACGCACGGTATCCCCACGGGTGTCGCCTTACCTTTGCCCGGGACAATTTGCACCTTTTGGCTCACGTATATGATAGTGTCGCTAGCATCCATATGATAAGGAGCCCGGGCTGACATGACTAGTCGTAAACCCAAAGTGGCACAGACTTACAGGGACAGGCATCCATGACCCAGCTTCGAACGTGTCGGTCATCAGCAAGTGGGTCCGGGCTGTAGCACTGGGCTAGCAGGACTCCGGTAAACCGGGCTGTAGCGGGCTAACAGGACTCCGGTACTCAAAGCGTGACATTTCCCCGAAGGGACAGACACAGGAACGAAGAAGGACACATGCCGGCCAGCCTAAGTGTTCCGGAGCAGTAGCAAGCTACCATGGCTCAGTGGAAACACTAGGAGACATTTCCCGGTAAGAGAGGCTACTAAAGATAAACAACTAGATGGTCAGATCCCACACATACCAAGCATTTCAATAACATACACACAATATGCTCGATATGTGCAATACAACATGGCATCACAAAATGACTCTACTACTCAAGTAGTTTATTCAATAGGCTCCGAGGAGCGAGATATTACAAACATGGGTCTCACGACTCAACACTCAGAGCATACAAATCAAAGCACAAGCGGAAACTATCATGTCTGAGTACAGACATCTATAAATGAAAAAGGCTGAGAAGCCTGACTATCTATCAGATCCTGCCGAGGCACAAGATCGTAGCTGAGGTAACAAGCTAAACGTCGAAGACCACGCGGAAATACTAGTGAGACTGAAGTCTCTCTGCAAAAACATAAAATAGGCAAACGTGAGTACAAATGTACCCAGCAAGACTTACATCAGAACTATCTACATATGCATCATTATCAACAAAGGGGATGGTAGGGTTTAACTGCAGCAAGCCAGCTTTGACTCGGTGGCTATCCTGAACTACGACTGCAAGTAACTCTTTTGAGGTGGCGCACACGAGTCCACATATTCACCATATCAATACACCACTATGGATCCGCTCCCGTCTCCCTACGAGAACGCCATCCATAGCACTCACGCTTATCTTGCGTATTTTAGAGTATCCACTTTCACTTGTCTATGAACTGATATAAGTAACCCAGAAGTCCTTTTCCGCGGACACGGCTATTCGAATAGATGATGTTAACCCTGCAGGGGTGTACTTCTTCATACATGTTTCCACCACTTAGCGTCTGCACACGACATGTGCTCGGCAGACTTCAAGCGAAAGCCGACGTGGGTGTAGACCACGACCTACCTAAACACTCAAGTCTCTAGTCCAGGTTTATCGCCTATTCGGGTTCCATCCATGAGGAGATCCGGCCGGAGTTTCGCTCACAGCCCCAAACGATGTGAACAGGGTTCCGTGACACCAAACGGGCGCCCGGGTTACCCGGCCACGTGCCTACCGCATCACAGCCCACCCCTACGGTCAGCGCTGTCCACGGCCTCCAGCATACTACAAACACCAGAAACTACTTGCAACTCCTGGACAGAGGACAAGGGTGAATAAGAAGTCGAGCGGGGTCATATTTCAGGGCCCAATGTATGGTAGTAACTGAATCATGGATCACAAACACAGAACTTAGTTCCTGAGGACGGCTACAATGAGACAACCCACCATGTACTCCTACATGGCCTCTCACCGCTACCTTTACCAAATCGTGTTCACACACTTAGCTCACACACAGTAGGACATGTTCACACGCCTCTGATTCATCCCCGATGAATCAGACCTGACTCAACTCTAAGCAGTAGCAGGCATGACAAACAAACATGAATGAGTAGGCACAACAGGGCTCAAACAACTCCTACTCATGCTAGTGGGTTTCATCTATTTACTGTGGCAATGACAGGTCATGCAAAGGATAAAGGGGTTCAGCTACCGCAGCAAGTAACAGATAAATCGGTGTTGTCCTAATGCATTAAAAGAGAGCAGGGGCGAGAGAGTAGGATTGTATCGGAATGAACAAGGGGGTTTTGCTTGCCTGGCACTTCTGAAGATAACATTGAGTCTTCATCAGTGTCAACGATCACATCATCGGTATCACGTCTATCGAGAGGGGACAGATACCGGCAAATACAGAAAAACACGATCAATGCAATGCACAATATGATGCATGCTATGACATGGCAATATGAATGTGTTTTGGGCTAATGCACCTAAAACCAGATTAAATGAAGTTGGTTTGAATCCAAGATTCAAATTCAAACTCCATATGTGATTAATTAAATGCCCTTTATATGATTTGTGCTAAACAGCATCTATAAGTTGTTCTAACATGCATGAAAATGGTACAGATGGATTCCTTGAATTTTTCTGATAATTTTTCATATATAAATTATTTAATTTGGAGTTACGGTTAATTTTCTATGATTTATTGAAGTTTTAGCTATTTTCTGAAATTAATAAATCATTTTAGATTTATTTAAATTCCAGAAAGGAATTATTGCGTCAGCACTAGGTCATGCTGACCTCAGCATAGTCAACAGGGGCTGGTCCGGGTCAAACCTGACCAGTGGGGCCCACTGGTCAGTGACACAGGGGCTAATCCCGGTCAAACCCAGCGCTGACTGGGGTTTGACCAGGGGTGGGGCCCGCTGTCAGTGACACAGAGGTTGATTAGTGTGGGGGGGGGGGTTAGCCGCTAATGATGCCCACGTCATCATCGCCGGACTTACGCCGGCGGTGACCAAAATGGCGGCGGCAACTTGCCGGACTTGCGCTAAAGGCGACGGAGGCGGCGGCTGAGGGCACCAGGGCATAGCCCTCGCTCTTGCGCATCCAGAGAGCCAAATGGGAGGGGTTGGGGTGGTTCGAGCTCGCCGGGGTCGAGCTCGTGGCGGCAGCCGGCGTTCGGGAGCGGCCGAGTATGGTGCTAGAGGGCACGGGAGGCGAAGCTACTGGTAGCTGCAGGTTCGTGGAGGCGCGCTGAGCACACCGGTGTACTCGGGTGAGAGCTCCAGTGGCTGCCGTGACGGCGGCGACGAGGTCAGCGGCGGCCGGAGATCGGACCAGCATGGCGCAGTGGCTGCAGCGCGTTAGCCAGAGAGCCGAGGAGCGCGTCGGGACCCTGGGGACCTGGGGAGCACGCGGGGGCTACTGGAGCGAGCGGAAGAGCGCCGGGACGCGAGGTCCACCGGCAATGGTGATGGCCGGAGCTCGGTGCTTGCGGGGAAGGCGGCTACGGCACGGGAACGAGCAGAAAAGGAGGGGGAAAACGAAGAAGATCTTACGGCGGTCCTGGAGATCAGCACGGGAGGCTCGGGGACGGCCTGGCTGCAGCCAATCGACGACGGAGAGGTCCGGCGACCGGCGGTGAAGAAGATGGCAATTGCGTTGCTTCGATGCCTCCGGGCTCGCGAGATTCACCGGAGAGGAGCCGCTCGAGGTAGCAGAGGCGATGGATGACTCGAGGAGGTGAGGCGTGCGCGGTGGCTACAGATACGGTTGACGGCGGCGAGAGGCGTGCTCGGGGCTGCGAGAGAGAGGGCAGCAGGGGAGAGAGGAGCCGACAGGGAGGGAGTGAGAGGGGGTCGGGGGTGTCGTGGCGTCGCGGAAGGCGACCAGGGCGATGAGGGGGTAGCCAGGCAGGCAAGGAGGAGCTGGCGCGGCTCGCCTGCGCGCCGGGCACGCAGCTGCTTCGGGGCGAGGGGAGGAAGACGACGGAGGGTAGCGGTGGCGGGCTGGGCCGGCCAGGTGGGGGAGCTGGGCCGGTCCTGATGGACCACCAGGTAAGCGCCAGGTAAGATGCTTTGCTCTTTTTATTATATTTCTATTTTAGTTACTGTTTTCTATTTTCTGTAATTGTGTTTGGATTTATTAAAAATGCCAGAGCATTTCCAAAAATCATGCAACTGACTGTGGCCACTGTTTGGAATATTTCCAACAGTAAACATTTCAGTTTGTGATTATTTGAGCATTTAAAATATTATTAGAAATTAAATGCCCAAATGCAAATACTATATAATTTAATTCAAAAATCCAGGAATAGCCTATAAATATGTTCATCATTTTTGGAAGAGGTTTTTCACCTTTAACAGAAATTATGAACATTTCCAAAGGGCATTCTGGGTTATTGAAAATATTTTTATTGAACCTAGTTAAATTTCATTTGGTGCTAGGGTTTCAACAATCCCCATTTCAAATTTAAATGAAATTTAAACATGGTGCAACACTCTAATGCATGCACTAGGCATTGTCAGAACTAGGGATGTGACAACTCACCCCCACTAAACAAGAATCTCGTCTCGAGATTCAAGCGTAGGGTAAGGTGAAGGGGAA